>NW_021703766.1:35653447-35798510 GCF_005190385.1 Monodon monoceros
AGAACTACCATATGACCCAGCAATCCCACTACTGGGCATATACCCTGAGAAAACCATAATTCAAAAAGAGTCATGTACCAAAATCTCCATTGCAGCTCTATTTACAATAGCCAGGACATGGAAACAACCTAAGTGTCCATCAACAGATGAATGGATAAAGAAGATGTGGCACATATATACAATGGAATATTAGTCATAAAAAGAAACGAAATTGAGTTATTTGTAGTGAGGTGGATGGACCTAGAGTCTGTCATACAGAGTGAAGTAAGTCAGAAAGAGAAAAACAAATACCGTATGCTAACACATATATATGGAATCTAAGAAAAAAAAATGTCATGAAGAACCTAGGGGTAAGACAGGAATAAAGATACAGACCTACTAGAGAATGGACTTGAGGATCTGGGGAGGGGGAAGGGTAAGCTGTGACAAAGTGAGAGGGTGGCATGGACATATATACACTACCAAACATAAAACAGATACCTAGTGGGCAGCAGCCGCATAGCCCAGGGAGATCAGCTTGGTGCTTTGTGACCACCTAGAGGGGTTGGATAGGGAGGGTGGGAGGGAGGGAGACCTAAGAGGGAAGAGATATGGGAACATATGTATATGTATAACTGATTCACTTTGTTATAAAGCAGAAACTAACACACCATTGTAAAGCAATTATACTCCAGTAAAGATGTAAAAATAAATAAATAAATAAAGATTAAACAATGCATTAAGTGAAAGACTCATAAATGAGCTGATTAAAAATTGGAGAGCTGTCATTTTAGTCCATGTTGTAGATATAAACAAAGACTTCGCTGCTTAGTGATGGGAAGTTATTATCCGTTGCTCTGACTTTCAAAGTGCAGTGTTGCACGAACTTGTGGTCCAGCCTCTGTACTGTCAGAATTAAGCCACTTGTGCTGTGTACGTGAAAATAATCTGTGCTGTTGTAAGTATCCTGGACAATTTGATAATGTACTATTTTATTGTCTTCTGAATCTGCATCGGTAGAGAGAGACAACTTGTGAAACAGCTGTCCCAATGAGAGATGTTTCTGATAATATACAGCACAGTGCAAAATCCCTGGCTCCCCTCCCCTGCTCTCAGGACATGGAAGCAAAATGTATGACCTTCAAGCAGAAGGCTAGATGTTTATTTTCTGGGGAAACTGAAGAGCAGAGGAGAGAAAAATCTCCAGATATTGGCACCTGGGTTTTCCCCAGCAAAAAGGGCCTTTGCCACCAGACTACCTTACAAGTAAATTCATCATAACAACGATCCTTTTTCCCAAACACACAGCTTCCAATGAAGTTTTTATTCTTTCACTCTTAAAAATGAAGGGATAGCTAAAGATTACCAGACATCTGACAAATGTCTCTAACATGAAAGATTGAGCCCCCCAAAACAGAGAAAAAAACCCTGAAAGAGATAATGTAGAAAGGAAAAATTTCCAAAGCTCTCTAGTTAATGTTCTCAGAAGGATAAGACAATATATAATACCCAGGAAAGAAAGGACAAGATAGCAAGAAAGGGAAAATTAAAAACATGACAGCAAAACACAAAACTCAACAGAGGAGCTACATGATAAATAACAAAGAAACTGCCCCACAAAGCATTACAAAAAGACAAAACAATAAAAAATAAGGGGAAAAGATAAAAACTTAGGTAAAAATCAATCAAGTATGCAAAATATTAGGTTGGCCAAAAAGTTTGTTCCTGTAATCTTATGGAAAAACCCGAATGAACTTTTTGGCCAAGCCAATACAGGCACCAGTGAATGATTATGTAAACATGCCATTTACCACATTACCTACACAGGTCCCTCTTTATAAATTTTCCTCTTTCTTGCTCAATACTGAGTATCTACTACATAAAAGACTATGGAATGATCACAACTTTTTAAAGGAAATAAGTCAATAATGGACTACAATTTGAATAGTTTATGTTAAAGGTCATAAAAGGATATTAAAAAAGAAAAGTATCATTTCTGGTCTGAGTGATTCTGCAGAACTGGTCTGGTTTGGTAAGACTTCAAAGCCCAGTGATGTTGAAAGAAGGAAAGCTACTCCAGGCAGAGGAAATGGAGTGAGCAGAAAGGGGCAGAACCTCACAAATTTGAGAACACAGTAAGTAATCTGTATTGGCTGAAGCAGAAAGAATGTTTAGTAGGAGATCATTGTGGGCAGAGAGGCTGCTATGGTTATAGGGAACCACAAAGGGCTTCTGTTATTTAGGAGCTATGAAAATAATGCTGTAAAATTCTGAATGGAACAAGGATTATCTCCAGGTTGGATGTCACTGTGTGGTAGGGAACAGAGCACTGGACCAGGGAGTCAAAGAACCTGAGCTTATGCAGCAGGTCACTTCACCACTCTGGACCCCACCTTCCTCAAATGCAAAACTGAGGTCAGAGATGATCTCTTAAAGTCTGAAATTCCGGTGGGAAACCACTGCAATTGCTCAAGCATCAGATTGGAGGGATCAGATAAATGGGGTGATGGCAATAGGAACGGGAAGGTAGACAGAGAATAAAACCTTCAGACAAAAACCTTCCACAGAATATAATTAAGAAACATAGCTGTATCTGTGGACTAATTGTGCTGGAAACAGAAACACTGAAATTCAGAAGACTACCTGTAGACGATCAACGTGAACTTTGACTCCTCCAACCACTCCGTTCTTAAAAGCTGCCAGCATATCTAATATGGGATTGAATCGGCTACCTCTGAAAAATATAAACAGATAAACAAAATGTGCATATTAACAACAGAATGAGAAATTAATTATCTAGTACTAAGTACCCTTTACACACGCAAAACACTCTGTCACACACTGAGATGGATATAAAAATACAAGGAGGCCCTGCTTCCAAAGAGTTCACACTGTTAATGGTGATGAGATGCATGCACCTCAACTCTTTCATCCACCTACCTTATATTGTCTTCCCGGATGAGAACAAGGAAAAGTGGATGTCCATGCATTTTCCAGTATTGCTTAATAAACTGTAGTGCATTCTATTAAAACATAAGAATGAGGCAGGATGTAATGGCACAGTATCTGAGCTCATCAGGATGCTTAACCATTAGTGGCAAAGAGCCAACAAAACTATTCTATATCAAGATAATTCACAATCAAACCCTGGATAAGATAGACTACTTAGGGGTAGAAATGTTCTAATACATACAAGTTAAGCTAGAAACCATTTTGATTTTAAACTTCGTTCTTAAAAATAGTCAGATCACACATGTTTTAAGGCTGCACCGTCCCCCCCCCCCTTTTTGAGGCCTAATAAATACAGTTCGAGAATGGTCCCAGGGAAGGAAAATCAACCCAGGGTTATCATCCAGAAGATTAATTCTCACTCCACGTTACTGTAGATTTATATTACAGCCGGTAGAAGAGGTTGGGGTGAATCTATACGGACCATTGGAAACATGAAGAGTTCTTTATTTGACTCAGTTTCTACTACCATCGTCATCATCATCATCCCATCAAAGACATACATTAACACTCCACTACGTGCCAGGCACCATTCTGAGGGCTTTGCGTATATGAACTCCTAATCCTCAGGACAGCCCTATTCAGTTACACAGAGAAGTTAACTAACTTGCCCAAGATCACAGAGCTGGTAAACAGTAGAGTCAAGATTTTAACAAATGAAACCTGGCTCCAGACTTCATGCTCTGGGCCATGACCCTAAGCTTTTCTACTCTGTAAATGGAAAAGGGAGTGGAGGAGATTTTAACTGAGTGGGTATAATGAGTTAGGTGAGGTTTTACTTGAAATTCTTCATAAATAAAATCATTTTGGTAACTCAACTTTTGTTCAAAAAGGGATAAACTTACTATCGTATGAACATCGTTTCCAAAACAGTTCCCCCTCTGCTTTTACAACCACAGTATATACCCTTTAGTTCCATTTGTAGAAGGTAGACAAGTAAAGTCATACAACTTTATATAAAACAGAATACATCTATTATTCTAATGCTGCAAGTAATTTAACTCCCCAAAGCTATGCAGATGTTGTTTTACTTTCATATTTGATACTGTATTAACCCAGTATCATAGACCCAGGAGCACTTAATTTACCAACATACGATAGAAATCACTAGAAACAAAGTCATCCCATTTCAATTAAAAGGTGTTCTGAAGCTACCTTTATGTCATCTATCAGCAGTAAAACATCTTGAGACATGTAGAAATCACTTAGATCAAAGATGATAGGGTAACAAACCACAGTCTTTCCTAGAATGCGATAAATCTGTAAAGGATAAATTTTTTAAAAAAGAAAAAAATATAAACAAACAAATAAATAAAACAGACCAAAGGCAAAGGTACAGTACTATAAGTCTTAATAAAAATTAAAACTGATGTTTAATTCTGAATAAGCAAACAAAATAATCTTATAAAATCTACATAATATTAAGAAGGTACAGCTTCTTGATTGACTCAGTATGCTAATAAAGTAGTCCGCCTCTACTATAAGGGAAAAAGCCTCCATTTGAGTAAATACTACTATAATCAAGTATCTTACAAGACTCAGAAACAATAGAGCAGTGAGATGCTTATCTATTTTTAGAAGAGTTCGTGGTATCACACAAAACTAATTTTTTTTTTTTTTTTTGGCGGTACGCGGGCCTCTCACTGTTGTGGCCTCTCCCGTTGCGGAGCACAGGCTCAGGACGCGCAGGCTCAGTGGCCATGGCTCACAGGCCCAGCCACTCCGCGACATGTGGGATCTTTCCGGACCAGGGCACAAACCCGTGTCCCCTGCATCGGCAGGCGGACTCTCAACCACTGCACCACCAGGGAAGCCCCCAAACTAATTATTGATATTTACTTGTAGAAAATAATAATTCAGATAATTAGCCCAAGTATATGATGAAATGTGAGAATGGATGCATAGCAGGTCAAACATCATTCCCGTCTGTGGTATTACAATCTGAACACTGCTCTACAAGGAAATTTCATGAGTACCTTTGATGTACCGAGGCAGCCAATGGGCCTATCTGGCCTTCCGCAGAGTCCTAATTTTTCATTGATCCCCAGATGGAAATAAGCCTGTAAGACACAAATGTGTAAATCAGAGCCAGACAAAAATTCATGCTTTTCCTTTTTTGCCCCCTTTTCCCCCCTCGACTAATGTCCTGCTTATTTCTGATTTCTCCAGAGAAAAAGAGGCCAGGGAAACTTTATTCAATGTACTTGTAGGAAAACAAGCCAGCTAATGACATCAACTTAGATTTTGGGGCACTGGGAGATTTGAGAGCAAAACTTTTGCAGATCCATTTAGCAACATTCTAAAATTTGACATTGTTCTTACACTGTCATGTCATGAATTTATAACATGCATGGCTCTATCTGATTCATACAAGCACACAGAGAAACAAATGCTTCTTCTGTGATAAAAATTTTGGCTCTTTAAAGTTTTAAAAAACAGGGCCACATAACTTCGACCAGATTCCCACCTTCAAGTATTTCCCACCAACATGGAAATGTCTTTACTGATTTTTCCAATTATATGAATTTTATGAAAAATTTAATCCACATGCTACAAGTGAATGGTCCTGTTACTCTCGTAACCCCTTAGGCAACAACTATTTCACTTTGGTATGTGTTAAAAGGAGTGTAATTTATTGTGTGATTCCTAAGAAACACCAGAAGCATAAGATAGGGCTATAGATTTTTAACAGTGCATAGATAAATACCCATATCACATACACACATACATGTATATATATTTACATAAATGGGTTCATATACTATATAATCTGGTGTTCCATTTTTTTAAACTTAATATTGTTTTTCTACAAAGTAAAAACAGATAAACTTGGAATGAACTAGGGGTTAATTAGTGCCAGAGCCGAGCACTTAATCCAATCAAGAAGTCTCCTTACTCTATTTAACATGGATCCCCTGATGAAGGTAGCTCCCAATTTTTAGTTATTTCAAAACCAATTCTGTAACCAACTTTGGACAGTATACGATTACTTCTTCAGGATAATTTCTTAGACTTGATGAATCAAAGAGAATATACATTCTCTTTCAAACATACTGCCAGGTTGGTCACCCTCCAGAAATAATGGACCAATTACTTCGACATTAAATGTGCATAGGCCATTTTTGTCATTCTCTTGAGTCACAATGACATTTCATTTTAGTTTTAAACAACTGTATTCAAATATTTTGTGGTGGACCATTTTCCCATATACTTAATAGCTATTTGTATGTTCTATGCACTTTTTCCTTTTTTCCCCTGTCTACTGGGCATTTGTCATTCTTTTTCATTTGTAAAAGATCTTGGTATGTTAAGAATATTGCCGTTTTATCAAATATTTTACTCAATTTGCTCATCTTCAATGTTGTTATGAAATGTGAGAATGACTGCATAGTAGTTCAAACATCACTTCAGCATTTGGTATTTCAATCTAAACATTTTTCTGCTAGGAAATTTCACAAGCACCTTTGATGTGCCAGGTTGTTTATGCTACCTTCAATTATATTTAGTTAAATCTGTCAATCACTTCCTTAATCGCTTTTTGGCACTAGTGTTACTCTAAGAATGGACTTCCCCTCACAACAGTTGTAAACTGTTCTCCTATTTTTTTTTAGTGATTTTATATGTAAATCATTAAAAAGATTTAAATCTTTAATCTGTCTGGAATTTATTTTTGTATCTGATGAGAGGTAGAAATCTAACCTAATGGAAAATCAAACCAACTGTCTCTACACAATCTACTGATTATCATTTGAACTGATTTCAAATATCAACCTCAACGTATACAAAATTAATGTCATCACCAGAGCTCTCTGTTCATTCTGCCATGGTGCACACATGTATGTCAGAGTTAGCTGTCTCCTTCTCCTTCTGCATTGAATGTTCCTAGAAAATAGCACCCCCTGAGTTGGCACTGTGTCTGGCATACAGCTGGTGCTCAGGAAATACTCGATGGATGAATGAGGGAGCAAGTGAATGTCCTCCTGAGCCACATGTGCTGTGAATATTAATTCTGGAACAGCAGTGGTTTTAGACAAAGTCCACTGGCTATAGAAAGTACTCTGTAAGCATTATATAGCATTGTATAGCTACACTGAAACTACAGTGCACAGCACTAGATGGAGACCACTTTCCCTTAAATTAATATTTATGTCTAAACTACTTTAGATTTCTTCTTTTAGGCAAATGATTATATTAATCAACCACGCACAAGTTAAAATGTACTGATCTAGGCAGATTTAAAGGAAATCTTTAAATACTACTCTATTACAGTAAAAGCATTTTCCTTAACTTTCTGAACCATGGTAGAGAAGGTCTATGACAATTAAGTAATCAGATGCAGAATGCTCACTGAATTCTAGGGTACAGATAATACCGTCCCTACACTGTACACATTCACACCATTTAATGCTCTGAAACACATAGCAGGGACCAAACCACCTGGAAGTACAGAAATACTTCATTCTACATCTGCAGTGTATTCAGATCTCCCATGAGGCAAATCAAACCACAGTTACCACATTATGAAACATTAACCACACACAGTGAAAGCCTTACCCTCAGCTGTCTGCCCTCACACCCTCTTCAGTGGGCTGAAGGAGGGTGCAACTTCTCAGAAGAGAATAAGCAGCCACTGGCATAAGGATATGTGTATTAACTAAGATTTGAGGGAACATTTTCACTTTTAAAAGGTAGACTATAAGAAACAATGTAGTCGGCAGTATATCTTAGAGGGTGAATCCCAAAATGCAGCTAACTTGAAACACAGAGGCTGTAGCCACAGAGAATTTTCCATCCTGACACGTGCACAGAGAAGCTGGGCTCCTGGTCACAAATCTGTCTTTTTAGCCACAACACACACCCAAATTGTAAATCATGCATTAATGCCATCTTTAAAACAACAAAGTATAAAATAAGTCAGGACCTGTTATAAGTCTTCTCTTTGTAACAGAATGCTTCCTACCACCTCTGTGACTCCTCAGCACCTTGTACTAACATCTATCATAGCACCGATCAAAGTGGATTGTCATTAACTATTTTTTCTGTCATCCCAACAGACCCAGAGGTCACTGACTGAGAACAGGGACAGAGTCATTTTATCTGTGTGCTCCACACAGTACTCTGCACAGAACAGGTGTTACGATGAATGAATGAATAAAATGCCATATTCAAGTTATTTGGAGCCATGTTGGTCTCTTAAATCTTGATTGCATGTTGTCTGGTAGAGTACAGATGCTACCAGAAAGAGGTGCTAATATACATTAGGCCTGAAGATACAGATTCAGGTTAATTTGTTTTGAGAGCATGTTTATCAAAGAATAATAACCTTTGTTACCATTCTCTGGAGCTTTCAGTGAGAGGCCATAAAAGTGTATCAGCAAATACAGCCTGCACCTGAATGATAAGTGCACAGTGTTACAACCTTAGATTTTCTGCCCTTCCATACAGCCTCCTCTCCTTGCCTTGTGGATCCTTACTTCCCTCTTGGCCTCATTTAGCCTCTTCTACCATGAAACCTAGCTTTCCATCGTTTACTTCGTAGTGTGATTTTAAAGTGTTACCTACTCCAGGGTTCCTTGCATTTTTAGCCATGTCTCTTTAATCGAGGGGGAGAAAAGAGCTCTAATTTGTTAAGGACTTTTGAAGAGCTGGTGCTCTGG
Organism: Monodon monoceros; assembly: GCF_005190385.1. Taxonomy (NCBI): domain Eukaryota; kingdom Metazoa; phylum Chordata; class Mammalia; order Artiodactyla; family Monodontidae; genus Monodon; species Monodon monoceros. The sequence goes on from NW_021703766.1 coordinate 35,662,093, forward strand.
GTGACCTAACACCCAGGTTCTGGTTTTGTTGCCAATGCATGAAGTCCAGTCTGATTAGCAACAACTCTGGGGCCTTGCATTTTCCCTGCAATGTGCACCTCACTTCTCTGAGCTTTTATTCTTTGTTGTAACATCAAGGTTTTAATCAAAAACATTTTTATCAGCTTAACTGACTCAGTCTTGATCACTTGAGAGAGACTATTCTAAACATTTCCACCAAACACTGCGGACTTTGTTCCTGTACTGTTTTTTTTTTTGGCCAGGCGGCATACTGGATCTTAGTCCCCAAGACCAGGGATCAAACCTGCGCCCCCTGCATTGGAAGTGCAAAGTCCCAACCACTGGACCACCAGGGAAGTCCCATTCCTGTACTGTTTTTAATGATTACCAAATAAAAACAGTGGTTTAAAAATAATTAGTGGAGATCAACAATTTCCCATCCCTAATGAGCAGTAATATTCCTAAACTCAGGCATATGCTGCAGGGCAGTGCATACAAAAGGCCTCAAAAGTCATCTTTTAATCCAATCTAATAGGTATGTAACTGCATCAAATATAAATTCAGATGTCACTTTATAATTATTTTGAGACCCAGCAAACCAAAGAGGGTAGGAATTACTTCAGACTCCAAATAGTAAGGCAAGAGAAAAAGGGAAGTAGTTATTACCAACAATATTTAGGTGAGAAGATTTCTTTAATAGTTAATAAAAGGGAAAATAAATCAAATGTAAAGGTTAATTTTATACACCACTACTAAAATTAAGGCTGATTTGTTATTTAAGTGGTCAGTCCAGGTTTGTAATAGACTTTAGCAAGGAGCAGAAATCAACAAGACCTATGAATATAACGCACACACACAACGCAGTTGTGTTTCAGTAACAGTGTCTGATAAAGTGGGTCTCTCAGCGTAATCAGAAAGACTTTGGATCAATGACCCTATCTCAGAATTGGATTTTTAAATATGCTTCTTGACTATAAACTAAGTCTAATCATCATGCTCTAGTACCTACATAAAGGAGACAGTAAAGAAGCAGAATCACTTACTTTCACGAGCTCCTGCTGGGCCCAGATCTGAATGGGTTCTACCTGTTGAGGAGTTTGAGTCTGAATACCATATGTGTTGAGGAAAACTTGAAGGCTAAAAAACACAGGGAAAAAAAGAGACATTTTCAGTAATGCATTTATATGGACAATGGTGAAGGAGGAGGAGAAAAGGGGAAAGACTATGCTAGTTTGGAGCACATTATTCATTTGTTAATGTCAGCAATATGTCACCTGCACTGGAATCCAGAGCCCTCTTGGGTTCTTCACAAAGCATCAGCTGTGAGCTTTGGGGGCTGCCAGAGAGGTAAGCACTAACTTGGGGGATCCCCATAATCTGTTTGCATTAATTTCTCAAAACTACACACCAGGCAACACTGGCACTGGTCACAGACTTTAATTAATATTAACACCAACTAAAACAAAATTATTTTTAAACATGAAAAGAATGTTATTCTGGCACTTAAAGTGACATTAGTGACATCCTTGAAACCCTGTGAACGGGTCTATGAAGTTAATTTCTACCACCACACTCAATATTATAAGCCTAAAGCAATCAATCCCCTTCCCTCCCCCTCAAAAGAACACGCCACCCATCTGGATTTCATACCGTTGGCTTTCTGCTATGAGCGCTACATAAACAACCAAATCATTTTCCAGTGGGCCCTGTAATACAGAATAAGGGAGGGGGGGGAAACATTTTAAAAGATCTGGTCATCATCAACTATAATGAGAATCAAGGACAATATTAACCGTCTCTGAGCAGTTCATTAAGATGATGGACCCCAGCTGGCTCTAAGCAGTTGCCTCGCTTTCCTTGCTCTCCACTGCCTACTAATCAATTTGATGGTGTAGACAGAGTAATGGAACACCAAGGAATGGAAAGCCATAAATCTCACCACTACTGGAGGGGCTAGTCTGTCAGGGCTATTTTGAACGATGCATAAGAGTAGTTTGGGGACCGAGAGTCATTTTCCGTCATTTAACTATGAAGGGAAGAGTGGGAACTAAAAATAAAAACCTAACTTAACGTATTCTCTAAAAAAATGACTGTGAGCTAAAACTGTTCATTTTACATCTTCACCACATAAAGCTATTCCCTTTCTTGTTAGCCAATTTTCCTTTGGCACCTGATACATCAAAATAGCTTTATTCTAATATATAGCTTCTACGGTAGAGAATGAACTACCCAGTTGACTATATAATTACCACCATGTTAGTTAAATACAAGCTGTTGGGCTCAATAGTTCTAATCAAACATAGTGTTGGATATCTGCTACTTTTTGTGTGTGTGGAAAAGATTCACTATAGCATATATTATGCATAGCTAAAATGAATCCAATTTTGAGCTTGTATATAACTAACACATAACATTAAGAAGCACCAATAAATTACAATATTAGGAAGCTCTGAAAATTGTGATCAAATATAATTTCTTCATAGTAATGAATCCAACGTTCCCAATAGTATGCTGTAAAACATTTGATTTACTATCAGGCAGTTCCTCTTTATGGTATTCAATATGCCAGTAGAATTTATGTATGATAGAAGGCAAGAAATACCAGAATACATATATCAGCAGTAAGTAACATACAAAGGATGGTTCCCAGACTTATCGTGAAAATGCCATTTCAGGCAGTCTTCAATGTGATTTAAATGAATATATGAGGAAAAATATGATGGAACAACCTCACAGAAATAAATAGACATTAAAAATGCTATAAATTCTATTTTTATTTGATAAAGACTTTAAAAGTTGATGTTACTCAAAAGGATGAGAAAAAGTAATTATTCAGAGTCTCGTCAAGATTTCTAACAAATGAAAACATTAAGCTTCATTTTTCGTGGATGAAATCTCCCATTCATCAAAAGAAGTAACCTTAGAGTGGGCCATTATCTATAATCTTCAGGGCAATTAGAGTTTTTAAATAAAAAGCAAGTGAATACATATATTAGAATGCAGATGTTATTCCACTAACAATAAATAAGGCAGCTTACAGATCCTAATTGGTAAACTGGTTTCTTCTTTTTGAATCACAGGCCTGTTTAAGACAATGTTGTTTCTATTTGTATGACTGAGCACTCAGATCTAAAATGCCCATTACACATGTTGAATCATAGTGAGCATCTGAGTAGGAGACTATTCGATGGGTGAAGAACTCTTTCATTTGAAAAGTCAGCATTTAGGAAAGTTCCAGTTCACAAACCATCTACCATAATGAGCTCAGGCCTTTAACACCAGCCCAAGCGGGACGCTTCACCCCATTTCCACCCACAGAAAGAATTGTGCGTGGCCGGTCCCACCCCAATAATTTTCTTCCTTTCACTGACAAAGTTGGAACTATCTTTTCTCTATTTTCATAATTTTCTTCAAACCTCCAAAATTACTGTCTAAACCAATGAAGTCTCTCTGAAAACTGCCTAATAATAAGTAATAACTTCTATTTCTGAATGGTATTTTCCTTAATAATATTATAATATTTTCTGCTTTTAGGTTCACAAAGTACACACGCGCACACACACACACACACACACATACTCAAGCCCGGTGTGGTACTAGTGCTCTCCATTTTATAAGCATGTATGCACTTATTCATTTGACCAATAGTTAAGACATACAAGAATCCACACTAGACTCTGATATTACAAGATGAATACAACCCAGTGCCCATCCTTGAGTTTAGTCTATTGCAATAAATAGATAAGTTTTCAAACGTGTTTATTATCACAGAAAAGTATCCCACTGATATCTTCCTTTGCCAGTATAGATCTACCTGGTTTAAAAAAAAATGGCTGAAAGACATTACATTATATGGATGTGCCATAATTTATTCAAGCCATGTTTATTTTGATAACATTTAGGTGGTTTCCAATATTTCGGAGAATCCTGAGGATTCAGGGAGAACAAAGTGCCAAGTACAGTATTTGAAACATAGTAACAATAAAGGGCACGAATATTTCCTGCAGCCGTACTTACAGTTTTCACACCTATCCTAGGGCAGCTGCTTTCTCTTCCTTGTTGAGATTTGCTGTAACATCTACGTTGCCCTAGAATGGCTTCCACCATTCTAAGACATTAGGGCCATCCACTACCCCATTTTTATGACTAGTTCTTCACCAAATAATTCCAAACATCTTTTCAAAGAAATCCTCAGATGACTTACCACCTTCCCAGTTTTCCCTCCCTTTATTTCTCAAACATAGACTACCACTATTTCCTTACTTTCCTTGTCTCTGTTAGCTCTGTACTCTGCCATCTATCCTGCTTTGCCTTTGAGATGGAAATCCTTACCCTTTAAGTCCTTGTTCTTCTATTCATCCCACTTCTTTCTCCTTCTCTCTTACCAAACTCATTCACTCTGGTATCTTTCATTATCACTTCTAAGCAGATGATTCCATATCTATATTTCTAGTCTTGAACTTTCTCTTGAGTTCTATCTAGTTCCCACATTTTTAACTGCTTTCTGGATATTTTCTTTTGGCTAGTTTCAAAGTTAATAGGTCTAAAACTCAACTCCTTATCAACCCTACCTCTACCTCAAATAGACTCACTCTAGCTCAGAACCTCTGAACCACCTTTGACTCCTCTCTTTTACCCTCAATATCCAATTTGTCACCAAAATCCTGTTAATCCTTCCTTCATAAAATACCTTGCTTGAATCTTCTTCTCATTTCATTTCTATAGCAACATTCAGGATTGAAAAGTAACAACAATAGCAACAATCACTTTACAGAACATCGTACATTCTGTGTGTGAGGAGGCACTGATCTAAGTGCTTTAACAAACCATCATCCCCATTTTACAGGTAACAAAAATGAGGCACAGAAAGTTTAAGTAACTAATCCAAGGTCATAAAGCTAGTAAATAGCAGAGCTAGAATTCAGATTCAGGCAGTCTGACTGCAGAGTCTGTGCTCATAATCACTCACTTACTCTGCCTCTCAAAGAGTGGAAAGAGGGCAAGTTTTAGAAGTGAAATACCCACAAAACAAGTTCCGTTCTTGTCACTTCCTCTCCCATGATCCTGGTTATCTAATAGGAGCCTTAAACTTATCATGGACAAAACTGAACTACTGATTTCCATCCTTAAATTCACTCACCCTTAAAGTATGTCTTATCTCTCTTTTTTAAATTTTATTTTTTTCTTTATTTTTTTTTTTTTTTTGCGGTACGCGGGCCTCTCACTGTTGTGGCCTCTCCTGTTGCGGAGCACAGGCTCCGGACGCGCAGGCCCAGCGGCCATTGGCTCACGGGCCCAGCCGCTCCGCGGCATGTGGGATCTTCCCGGACTGGGGCACAAACCCCTGTCCCCTGCATCAGCAGGCGGACTCTCAACCACTGCGCCACCAGGGAAGCCCTAAATTTTATTTTTTAATTGAAGTATAGTTGATTTACAATATTGTGTTAGCTTCAGGTGTATCACAAAGTGATTCAGTTATACATATATATATATATATTTATTATTTTCCATTATAGGTCTTTACAAGATATTGAATATAGTTCCCTGTGCTGTACAGTAAATCTTTTTGCTTATCTATTTTATGTATAGTGGTTTGTATCTGTTAATCCCATACTCCTAATTTATCGCTCCACTCTCTCTTCCTCCTTTGGTAACCGTTAAGTTTGTTTTCTGTCTGTGAGTCTGCTTCTGTTTTGTACATAGAGTCATTTGTATAATTTTTTAGATTCCACATATAAATGATATCATATAATATTTCTCTTTCTCTGTCTGACGTACGTCACTTAGTATGCTATTCTCTAGGTCTATCCATGTTGCTGCAAATTGCAATATTACAATGTTTTTATGGCTGAGTAATGTTCCATTGTATATAGGTACCACATCTTCTTTATCCATTCGTCTGTTGATGGACACATAGGTTGCTTCCATGTCTTGGCTCCTGTAAATAGTGCTGCAGTGAACACTGGGGCACATGCATCTTTTCGAATTAGAATTCTTGTCTTTTCCAAAATACATACCCAGGAGTGAGATTGGCTGGATCATATGGTAACTCTATTTTTAGTCTTTTAAGGAACCTCCATAGTGTTCTCCATAGTGGCTGTATCAGTTTACATTCCCACCAAGAGCGTAGGAGGGTTCCCTTTTCTTCACACCCTCTCCAGCATTTATTATTTGTAGACTTTTTGATGATGGTTATTCTCTAATAAATAGCAAAGTTGAGCATATTTTCATGTGCCTGTTGGCCACCTGTATATCTTCTTTGGAGAAATGTCTATTCAGCCTTTTGCCCATGTTTTGGTTGGGCTATTTGTATTTTTTTTTATTGAGTTGTATCAGCTGTTTGTATATTTTGGAAATTAACCCCTTGTCGGTTGCATTGTTTGCAAATATTTTCTCGCATTCCATAGGTTGTCTTTTTGTTTTGTTTGTGCTTTCCTTTGCTGTGCAAAAGCTTTCAAGTTTGATTAGGTCCCATTTGTTTATTTTTGCTTTTATTTCTTTTGTTTTGTGAGACTGATTTAAGAAAATATTGCTACGATTTATGTCAGAGAATGTTTTGCTTATGTTCTCTTCTAGGAGTTTTATGGTGTAATGTTTTATATTTACGTCTTTAAAACATTTTGACTTTATTTTTTGTATTTGGTGTGAGGGAGTGTTCTAATTTCATTGATTTACATGAGGCTGTCCAGCTTTCCCAACACCACTATTTCTTATCTCTTTAAGACGCCATACTGTGCACTCATTTGATCTGGCCAAAAATGTGTAAGTTATCCTTGATTCCTCTTTCTCCTTCAAACCTCATAACCAGTAACAGTTAAAACAAACAAAAAAGACAACACTTATTGAACACTGTGTAGCCATATTATTTACTGATCAAAACACCCCTATTAGGTAGGTTACTACAATTATCCTCATTTACTAAGGAGAAAACTGAAGTGCAGAGTGGTTAAAAAACTTATCTAAACATCATATAGCTAGTAAGTGGCAAAGTAGGGATCCAAATATGGGCAATCTCATCTGTCTCTTAAACATTACAGTGTACTGTCTGACTCTCTAATGCACTGCTAACTCACCAATAAGTCCTACTGGCTCTACTTCCAAAGCACATCTCAAACACACCACTTTTCTCCAACTCCTCTGCTACTACCACTCTACTCAAAGTCACCATGATCTTTCACTTGGTCAACTAACTGTTCTACCTACCTCAGTCTTACCCCACCATTCACACAGTCTATCCTGCAAACAGCAACAAGGATGGTTTTTTAAAAAAGTGTAAATCAGACCATGTCACCTCCCCCACAACATGCATACACACAAACACCCTGTTTAAAACTCTCCACTGTCTTCCTATTGCCCACAGAATAAGAACCAAACTGTTTACCACAGCCCACAAGTCCCTACATAATCAAGCTCCAGCCTACTTCTTTCTCATTCTCTCTCCTCTCCTTCACCATGTTTTAGCCACACTGGGTTCTCTCCACTGAAAATGACAACTGTGTTCCTATCTCAGGGCCTCTGTACTTACTGCACTCTTGCTTGGAATGTTTTCCCTTCAGATTGTTGCATGAGGCCCTCTTGTTATACAGGTCTCAACCATCATCACTTCCTTAGAAAGGCCTTCATTTTCTACTGTGGCCAGCCCCCCTCTATTACTTTACCTTATTTTGTCTACTTCACAGTACTTGTCATCTCCAGAAATTATTTGGTATTATTTACTTATATATTCACTGTTATTCATCCCCACCAGAAAACAATTCCCAGAGGACAAGCACTTGATCTATCTTGTCTATTGCCTAGAAGAATGCCTGGCACACGGTACGTGCTTACTGTCTGATGAATGTTGCCTAGGCAAGTTTCTCTATGTTCTTCTGTGCTTATCTATAAAATGAGAATAATGCTATTTAGAAGGCCTAACACATAGGCAGAGGATCAAACAAAAGAGGGCCTATAAAAATATTTACAAACTTTAATCTGCTAAACAAATGATATTTATATTATTCTTTGTTGTGTGACTATATTAATTAACCTCTCTAAGCCTCAGTTTCTTCATGGGTAAATTGGGATAATAAAAGTGTCTATAGGGTTATGAGGATAATACATAACATATATAGGCATTTAACAGTGTCTGGCATATACTCTTTTTTTTCAATGTAATATACATGCTTTTTTAAATTGAAGTATAGTTGATGTATAATATTATATAAATTACAGGTGTACAATATAGTGTTTCACAATTTTTAAAGGTTATACTCCATTTAGAGTAATGATAAAATATTTGGCAAATACTCTTAAGTGTTTAAAAAACATTAGCCCTTTTATCAATCCAGTAACATGACTGCAATCCTGGATCACTGTTACAGGCTTTCTGGACTTTCTGCTTCACACTTGCCTTTGCCCATATTCTGTACTTTATGGTTAGGGAAATTTTCTTGTATCAGTGATTTTCACAAAGGAGGTGGTGAAAGAATATTTGTTGAATGAATGAAGAAATGGGAGGAAGGGTGGGTAGGTGAGTAACAGGCATATTTCTGTCATGTTTAGGACATCACTTTTATACTCCAAAACCAGTATTTCCCAAATAAAGCCCCAACTTCCTGAGGATCTTTACAACTTCATTTCTACCTGCAGTTCCCTGTTTGTCTTAGAACACTCCACTAAAAAAATAAAAAGCAGTTCATCATGTCCATCTCAAGTTTCTGTCCTCTGTCCTACACTTGGACTCTTCTTTCTGTTTCTTTCTGCTTATCCAGTTCCTGGCCCACTCTTTCAACCTAGTCTCCTCCATAAAGTCCCCCAAACATCAGGATGCCAAGATGTCTCTGTCTCTATCAGCGAGAGCAGGTGCTGTCTGCATGAGTCACTTGCCATCTCTCTGCCAGGGCTTTTTTCATGTTTATGAGTGGTCTGTATAATTACAGAGTGCACCCTTGACGGATGCCTCATGCTCTTTTCTCACTTAGCACGTACACAGCACATTATACCAAAAGAAGGCAGTTGGCACTCATTCGGTGGTCTGGAAGAAAAATATTTTTTTAAAGTATTGTTACATTTTTATTAGCAACATACAAATCTTCCCTTGAGCATAAAGGACAAATATTTGCAAATATGAACAAGATATTTTTAACAAAGGGAAAGAATCATAACTAAAAGTATACATATTTTTATAAGCTATTAAGGATTGTACAAGTCATTTAAACTACATGATTCAGGACCAACAACGTGTAGTTGAAAATATTCTGATTTAAAACTTTCATTTTGGGGGCTTTGCTGGTGGCGCAGTGGTTAAGAATCCGCCTGCCAATGCAGGGGACACGGGTTCGAGCCCTGGTCTGGGAAGATCCCACATGCCGCGAAGCAACTAAGCCCGTGCTCCACAACTACTGAGCCCGCATGCCTAGAGCCCGTGCTCCGCAACAAGAGAAGCCACCGCAATGAGAAGCCCCCGCTCGCCGCAATGAGAGAAAGCCCGCGCGCAGCAACGAAGACCCAATGCAGCCAAAAATAAATTAAAAAAAAAAAACAGAACAAAAAACCACTATCATTTCTATAAATGAATAAAGTCATATTGGGTTTTTAAACAGTTTTTTAAATTGAGATAAAAAAACCACATAACATGGGCTTCCCTGGTGGCGCAGTGGTTGGGAGTCCACCTGCCGATGCAGGGGACGTGGGTTCGTGCCCCAGTCCGGGAGGATCCCACATGCCGCAGAGCGGCTGGGCCCATGAGCCATGGCCGCTGAGCCTGCGTGTCCAGAGCCTGTGCTCCACAGCGGGAGAGGCCACAACAGTGAGAGGCCCGCGTACCACGAAAAAAAACCAAAAAAACCCCCACATAACATAAAATTTACTATCTTAATCTTTTTTTTTTTTTTTATCTTAATCATTTTTAAGTGAACGGTGGAAGAGAAACTTTTATAGTGTAACTTGCTGGTGAGCTGGGCACTACCTGTATTAATATTGCAACCCATCTTGCTCAAAATTTAAAACTGTGGTAATTAAAACACTGCATGTACACCTGTCTAGATTCTAGTTTTCAAATTATCCAAATCAGGTCAAAGTAACAAGGCTAGGAGATTTTCAGCTGGGAGCTATAAATAAAACAATATAATACAACTTTCAAAGGGTATACAGAGAAATTTAAATGTGAATGTACCCTAATGGTTTTCCTTCCCCTTGTTCTTTTTTTCAATTTAATTTTAATAGACAATTAATTCATAGGGTTCAAAAATTTTTAAATTATGAAAAAGTTTTCAGTGAAGTTTCTCTCCTACCTGTGGCCCATGCATCCACCCCACCACCTACCAACCAGGCAATTACTATGATTACTTATGCCCCTTTCCAGAGTTTCCTTTTGCCTATAAAAGCAAACAAGAATCTATAATCTTACTTTCTCGTATTTTAGACAAAAGGTAGCATACTATCAGCACTTTTTCCCACTTAATCATATATCATATATTAGTACACAGAACATGCCCTCATATTTTGTTTTAACTGCGTAGTATACCCTTATTTTGTATATGTACCATACTTATTAATGTCATCTTTTCACATCTTTTATCATTTAAGGCTAGTCAGCCTTTTGCAACTGAAATCTCTGAACATGGTTATAGTTAAATCGTGGAACCATTAAACATCAGGTTTTAATTTTGCTTATAAGAGTAGAACAACCACTCAACCGAAAACACTCAGAGGCATTACTACCACTGGCTTATGTGGGGGCACTAGAAGATTGTTATCAGAAAAGATCAGTAAGATGGGATTTTGGGAGGGGGCAGTGTTTTGGGAGGGGGCAGAGGAAGCATGTGGGTCTTTTCTAGGAGAATGGCACACAGAAAGATGTATAGATTCTGTTCATTAATAACTTATTCATGGAAATAACATGACAGCCTAGTAATAAGATTTATATTATTATTTTATTGATTACGTTGGTTTTGTCGTCCAGTTTAGAATGTCAAGGAATTAATATATCTCAAGAGTCTGCCAGGGCTTCCCTGGTGGCGCAGTGGTTGAGAGTCTGCCTGCCGATGCAGGGGACACAGGTTCGTGCCCCGGTCCGGGAAAATCCCACATGCCGCGGAGCGGCTGGGTCCGTGAGCCATGGGCGCTGAGGCTGCGCGTCCGGAGCCTGTGCTCTGCAGTGTGAGAGGCCACAACAGTGAGAGGCCCGCGTACCGCCAAAAAAAAAAAAAAAAAAAAGTCTGCCATATGTACTGTCACAAAAACTCCCATTTTTAAAGATCAGGAAACTGAAGTGAAGAGTGGTGAAACAATTTGTCAAAGGTCGGTGGTAGAACTTAAACCTGACTGCAGATATGTCTAAGTCTGAAGTCAGTATGGTGCCTGTCATGGTATATACTGCATGAATTATGTGCTGCTTGCTGCTGTGGTTTGTATTAGTTCAGGTTCTCCAGAGAAACAGAGCCAACAGGGTGCGTGTGTGTGTGCGTGCTTGTGTGTGTCCACGCACGCATGAGCACACATATTTGTTTGTGAATGTATAAAGAGAAGAAAGAGATTTACTATAAAGAACTGACTCAGGCAATTACGAAGTCTGGCAAGTCCCACAATCTGCAGGGTGAGTAGGCAAGCTGGAGACCCAGGAGAGATGACAGTGTAGTTCTAGTCCAAAGGCCAGGAGGCTCAAGACCTAGTTCTAGTCCAAAGGCAGGAAAAAAGCCAATATCCCAGTTTGAAGGCCATCAGGCAGGGAGAATCCTCTTACTTGGGGGAGGGTCAGCCTCTTTGTTCTACTCAGGCCTCCTGGGATGAGGCCCACCCACATTAGGGAGGGCAATCTGACCTGCTCACTCTACTGATCTGAATGTTAATCTCATCCAGAAACATCTTAACCCTCATCCAGAATAATGTTTGACCACATATTTGGGCACTCCATGTCCCAGCCAGGTTGACACATAAAATTAACCAACACACAGTTGGTTACAGTCACAGGGAGCAGAGTGGTGAGCAAAAACCTTTGTGTTCTACCAACAGTCACTCTTCATTCACTTGACATCAGGTCTGAAGAAAGCTCAACTCCAAGTGGTGTCTACAAAACACCTATTTTCTTATCTCCTTTTTGATAGAATATATTTCTTAAATTCTTGGCAATTAAGTTTAAAAATTACCTCTTCTATTAAATAATGAATACAGTATGTAAAACTCATAATTCTTATTTTTGCGACATTGTATTAAGCTCTGGTCTAAGTAGCTTTATTTTTAATATGCCCTATGCTGCATAAAATAATCTACTGTGGCTGGCTTGAATAGGTCTTTTACTGAAAGAAGGACACAGGAGGAGGGAGAGAAGGAAAGAAAAAAAGAAGCCAACAAATAAACGGGTCACACCCCACCCAAGGCTGGTCTTGCCTCAAGGGCAGTGCATTGAAACATTCTCTGCCTCTGCTTCTGGGGCCTTATAGAAACTCATTTATGCTCATTAGCCTTCATCAGTAGGTCCTGCCAACATCCAGCATTTTTTCATTACACTCTGTTTTCAGCAAAAACTCATTAGCTGAAGAAACCAGGCAGATGCTTTATACATCTCAATTCCAACTGGAGACACCATATCCACAGTATTTTTCCTGCAAGAGCCAAGTAACAGGCTACAGCAGTTTGAACACAGGCACATACTGATTGGAACACACTGGCATCTTATTCTGACATTTCCAACCAAGCCAAAGCAGCTACTTGGAGAAAATGAATAGGGATGCAGAGGAAAGTGGTAAGTGGAAATACCAACAACAGCACGGTTAAAAAGCTAAACTTAGCTTAAGAGTAGAGAAGGCCAGGGAGAAAATGGCCCTTTAGGATCCCTGTATTTATACATTGCATTAGTGATTATACAAGCTTTCTATTTAAGAGGAAAACAAATGAATTTTAAAAAGTATTCCCAGGCCTCAGACACACAGTTTCAAATGCCTGAATGAATAAATCGGGCAATGGTTTTTGAGAGCCGTCCTTTCAATGACTGCAATTATCTTGGAAGAGAATACTAATCATCCTTTTGTCACAACAAATTGATTTGTTAAACTGTTTTTACTCCTGTCTAAGCACATGCTGTAACTGAATGTTTCTATATTTTTATCTTAAAGAAATGACTGTGCTAAAGGTCTTGTTTATTTCCTGGAAACGATGCTAAAATGATTATATGGGCCCAGGTGGAGAAACCCTGACTCATGGTGTTCACACAGATTTAATCATAACCAGCAGGAAGAACAAATGATGAGAAACTTATAAAAACACAACAGAGTGGTCAACATAGAGAAAGACTGGTAAAATGAGGGTGAGATAGGGGAGGTAGAGGCAGAAGAAGGGGAGTATAGGTTCCAAAAATCTAGCCATTTCCCTCTCAGGGTTTCCATGTCATTTCAAAGGACCTCAGGTGTTGGGTTACCACCAATGAAAGGTCTCCAGTGGTAGACAAATGGAAACCAGCTATTTAGAATCAAGGGGGAAAAGGAAGCAAGTTATAGCAAGACAACTTGTTTTTGGTTTTTCTCCTTTGGATGCCTGCACAGACTAGATCATTTCTCTGGTGTCTGAGTTGAAATGCCAGATGTAGAAGGGGCCATTTTTATCATCTGGGAGTAGGTAATAAAAAATGGTGTGACGGAGTCCATGAGAGGACTCCACTTCAGCCAGAGCAGCACAACTTTTAAACTCTTTTTTATGCTGAAATTCTGCCTAAGATTTTGTCTGAAAAATGTGTTTCCTTGATAAAAATCAGTAATCCACTTGATGGATGAGGAGACTGAGGTACAGGCAAGGGAAATGGTCCAGGTCCTGAGCAAGTTAGTGGCAGACCCAGAAATAGAATCCAGGTCTCTGTACTAACTTGGCCTAGTGTTCTCTCTACCAAATCAGACTGCCTCATCTTACCAGCTTAACAGTAAACTTTTCAGTACACTAGAGAATTGCCAAGTGCACGACTCCATGTATGAGTGGAAATGAATGGACAGGCCACATGTACAATTATTACAATGTGAAAGCCACCTAAGAGAGGCTTTGAAGGGAGAAAAGTATAAGAACCTGTGCTACTTTCTCTTTCAGCACTAGATGCTCTTCTCAAGAACAAAAAGACTGGGCTAATTAAACAGTGCAAGGGAGAACCTGTGGTAAGATTTATAGCTGCTGGGTTAGAGACCGAACAGTTACAGAGGAACCCAGCAAGCTCTAGAATCCAGCGAGCTTTTAACTATATAGAGCCATGTTCACTGGCTGAGGCCAAACTGTTTCTAGTGTAGATTCTCACTGGGGACCTGACTGCAGGGGACACACGCTACCATCGCTCTTAGCAGAGTAAACCTAAATGTCTTCCATATTGATGAGATCACAATGCAACAAATCTGTGTACTAGAAATGCTCAGGGTTTGTTCACCTGTTCATTCATCCAAACATCATGGTAGGAACCAGGGATGGCAGAAAGATAGATGAAATGTTATTCCTATTCTTCAGGAACTCACCATAGAACGGAGAAGACAAACTATATATGGAGTTCAGTAGGATAGTAAATACAATGCTATTAACCGGTGGGTGCTTTGAGGGCAAGGGAGGGAGCATCTAATTTAGTCTCAGAGAATTGAAGAGGACTTTATAGAAAAAGGTATATGAGCTGTAAGAATGAAAAGGATAAACGTAAAGGATGACATAATAGAGTAACTGAAGATAGGGCTACTTTAGATTAATGGTCAGAAAATAATTCTCCTGGGGGGTGTCATTAAATCTGAGACTGAATTCAATATCAAGAAGGAACAAGATCTGGTAACAAACACTCAGGCAGAAGGAACAGCAAAGGCCCTGAGAAGAAAAGGCTTGAAGGGTTTGAGGAACTAAGAGGAGACCAGTGTATGTGGAGTATAACAAGCAAGCAAAAGAATAAGAAGTGAGGGTGGAGTTAAGGCTCAAAAGGGCCTTCTAAGGAAACAAGGCATTTGGCTTTCATCTAAGTGGAACGAAAAGCTACTTTTTAAAAGGGTTTCAAACAAGGAAAGACTCAATGTAATTTACATTTTTAGAACAATAGTAATAAATACATATATAGTACCTACTATAGGCCAGGCTCTGCCCAAGCATTTTATATATATTAACTTGTAATGGCTGCTATATAAACATGATTGGCAGAAGGCAGAGTGGACACAAGGAGATTCACTGAGCGCTGCAGTTGAGAGATGATAGTGGTTAGAATGAAGGAGGAGCAAGTGAAAAGATCTCAGGAGTATTTAGGAAATAGAATTGACATGGCTGGATTGGGAAGGGGAGAAGTAGTGACATTGGTATGGAGGAATCAAAGATTACTTCTATGCTTTTACAAAGTTTAAAGGAGAAGGGAGTATTCAATGGTGCTGAATATCTTTGAGGACAAACAGACTAAAATCTGAAAAAAGATCAATGGATTTATCAATTAGGAGGTCAGGAGTCACCTTTTGCATGTATTTTGGTAGGCTGGTGGTATAAGCAGTCAGACTGCATAGGGTAAATAGTGGCTGGAAGCTAAAGAAATGGAGATGGTGCAAGTATTTTTCTAAGATGTTTGAAAGGGAAGGAAAGAAGGGAACGTGACAGAGGGGCACACTTGAGGAATTTTTTTCTTTCTTTCTTTTTCTAAGGTCAGGGACAATTAAACATCTCTATAGACTGAGGAGAAGAAGTATGTAGAGGGAAAGAGGTTGACATATAGAAGAAAGAATGGATATCAAAATAGAACAGGATAAAGGTGGAGGGAAAAGAGTTGGGTGAGTTAATGCCTGGGATTCAAAAGAAAAGATCCATTCATTATTAGAGGTATCTCAGCATGTACTAGAATACATTAGTCTAGTTTTTTCTTATTCAAGTATAGCTGATTTACAATATTATATTAGTTTCAGGTTTATAACACAGTAATTCAAAATTTTAATAGATTATACTGCATTTAAAGTTATTATAAAATATTGGCTATATTCCCTGTGCTGTACAATATATCCTTATAGCTTATTTATTTTATACATAGTAGTTTGTACCTCTTAATCCCCTAACCTCCATTAGCCTAGTTTTTTTTTGTGTGTTTTTTTGCTGTACGCGGGCCTCTCACTGTTGTGGCCTCTCCCGTTGCGGAGCACAGGCTCCGGACGCGCGGGCCCAGCGGCCATGGCTCACGGGCCCAGCCGCTCCGTGGCATGTGGGATCTTCCCGGACCAGGGCACGAACCCGTGTCCCCTGCATCGGCAGGCGGACTCTCAACCACTGCGCCACCAGGGAAGCCCCATTAGCCTAGTTTTAACCTTTATTTTTACAGACACTTCTGAGAACTTAAAACTCTATCTCCCACTTTCAACAATTTTGACCCAGTGCAAGGAAGGGCTCATGCTCTGCTACATACTATTATTTATTCTTCACTGCCACCTTTAACTCGTATTCTTGGGCTAACTTTATTAGTTTCTTCAGTCTCTGATTAATGATAGAAGAGTCATAATCGGTGTTCAGTTATCTGACCATGCCACAGTGTCCCTTTTGCTCTCCAAACCACACACTCCCACAACGGAAGACGTTTTAAATAAGATTGAGGAAATAATAAGGTGCTCACAAAAATAATTAAGGATAAAATATGAAGATTTTCTCATGAAAATTCATAAAATTTATGAAATTATATAAAATTGCATGCATTACATGAATATGGCCTTCTCCTAAGCCACTGAAAGTGATTTTCAAAAGATACATTTCTTAGGCATTATATTCTGACATTTCTAATTTAACATTCTTAAGAAGTATGGGATACAACAGGATAATGTAATCTGAGAAAATGCAACAGACAGTTAAGTTGTATCTATGCCAAATCAAAACTATCAATACAGGGCTAATTTTTAAAGTGCAACTATTGATATCTTCCAAATTAAAAAAAAAAACACTTGTCCAAATTAAAACAGTGGCTTGCATGTGTATAGGGACAGTCTTAATCAAAGACATACAAAGAGATAAGAGAAATTTAACAGGTCAAATACTCAAAATTTAATTTTTTCTAAATTGAATATAATCTAAAAAATATATTCAAATGGCTCCTTACTTAATGAGGCTAATCCTTCCTTTACATCCTTTCCAATTCTTCAAAATTCAAATCTTAACTTATCTTCTGCAAAACAGCCCAACTATAATGTTTAATCAATAGACATTATAAAAGTTTATACAAGTATTTTAATATATAATGATTAATAAGGTCAAACTCTCTGAGTACTAAAAAAAACAAAAATAAATGAAAAACTTTCCATTGTAGGAGAAAACAAAGGAATGACAGAAACTAAATAGTGGTTTCACATTCCTACTGGTAAGTGACTGGTTGATAAATGATTATTTGTTGGCCTAGCTATAGAAGCACTATACTAGTTGCTGTGTGGAAGCTGCAATAATGAAAGATATGCTGCTTAAGACTATCTACCTTAGTCATAATTAAGGGACAATGAGGACACAGGAAAATGACATTAATATTATAAGCCCCACTGGCAGTGATTCTTCACTTAAGCAAACTTTAGTCAGGCTCCTGAACCTCCTTGTAGGCTCATCTGTGTGCTTCCTTGTAAAATTCAGTTTTAGCAAGAATCCTGCTTAGTCAGTTTAACCAGAACCCTCACCATCAATATCTATTTGTTCAGCCTCTGTATCTGTTCAGATTCCTCATCCTCTACCATCCCCCAAGTGATATCTGATCACCCTGGCCTGTCTTAAGCAAAGAATCCTGTTGGTTGGTTTAGCCAGAATCCCCCTTACCTGTGATATTTCCTCTTAGTAATTTTTCATCCACTGACCACCACCCTGCTCCTTGGCTATAAATTCCCTCTTGCCCATGCTATATTTGGAGTTGAGTCCAATGTCTCTTCCCCACTGTAAAATCCCACTGCAGTGGTCCGTATACCTATTGTGATGGTCCTGAATAGTCTGCCTTATTATTTTTAATAAGTGTCACTGAATAGTATTTTCTCTAATACCATGTAGTAAATGTGCATTTTCACCATGGTGTATATGGCTCACCAGGCCACACTTCAGGACACCTGGGTTCCAGCATTGGATATGTACCTGTGTGACCTCGGACATGTCACTTCTCTTTGAATCTCAGTTTCCTGCTCTATAAAATGAGGGAATTGAACAAGATGCTCTTGATAATCTTAATAGTCTCTTAATATACTTTTAATATTCTACCATGTATGTGAGGTACAGTTAATAAACATAATGGCATGGCAAATAATTTTGAACTTTATTGGTGAAACAAGAAGAAATCAACTCCTCTCTACAGAGCTATGCGTAGTTTTATGGTTTATATAGACACATTTGATTAAAAAATAAAACATTCCCAAATCTAGGCTAAGGTCTATAATAATACATTTGGATCAAGTGTGTCTTAGTGAAGGAAAGTTTCTAGAAAGTGATTTTCATTTTTATGTAAGTGTGAAAAATCGTTTTATCTTATCTCTTGCCTTATTTTCTTTGGCTAATGAACACTATAGAATATAAAATATTTCATTTAGGGACAGATACGTAAGTAGAGACCTTTTAACGAAAAGCTATTTAGCCACAACAGCAGTCTTAAAAACACTATAAATGCAGTATACATTAAATCTTAATCGGCTCTTATTAGGATAAACTTCTAGAATAGAAATTATTACATTAAAGGGTATTACATTATATGGTACAGGAAACTCGATATAGCCATATATTACATTATATGATACAGGAAACTTGACATAGCCAAATAAAGAAACATCATATAGACATTTAAAACAACATTTTATAGAAATAATATGAAAAATAACTATGATAGTATAAGTAAGTGTTAGCGAGTGCAAAACTGAATATCCAGTAAGACTATGCATAATAAGAAAGCCTATGCATAGTAATAGCCAAAATGTTGAAAATATAATGTTTTTCTCCAGACTGTTTAGGATTTTTCTCATTCTCATTAATGAGAAAGTAATATTATTTATAAAATAAGTTATGTGGAATAAAATAAAAATAGCAATAATATTTATTTAGGTCTTATAATGTCAGACATTTTGTTAAGAGCTTTACATACAATATTACCACTTAATTACATACAACCACCATGAGTTATGAAGTATTACCCCTACTTAATAGATGAAGAAAGTGAGGCGTAGAGAGATTAATTAAACTGTCCAAGGTCACTGAGTTAGTAAGTAGAAGAAATGGGTTTTATATAAGCTAGGCCTGTATGATGCAAAGCCACTATACTATATCACCTTCTTAAAAATAAAAATTACATATATATCTCATATTCTTTAATCTTCAGGAAAATAATTTGTACAAAATTTTATGCAACTGTATTTTCAGAAAACAAAGTATGAAACCCCCTTTTCTTCATTAATTTGAAAAATGAGAGACCAACAAGTGTATATGTTTTTAGCTCAGATCTGTATAAATATGTACATGATTTAGTAAATACGTACTGACTTTCATCCTAAATTTAGAAACTTTGCGGCTTGGAAAATAAGCTTTTATGACTAAAAAGCATTCCTTTCATATTGACCTTTTCTCCAAAGACTGTCAAAGTAGATCAATCCATTTTAATTGGCATATTAAATGTGCTAGTCTACTTCTCAGATTCAAAGCTTGGGTATCACTGAAAATGATAAATTCTCTCAAGGGTGCTTCAACACACATGATCTGCTCTATCATGATGATTATGCCATAAACGTAAAATATTGCTTCAAGTAGCTGACCAAAAATACTCATATTTTATTAGTACAATGGCAAAAACACCTGGAACTCTCTAAGGACCTTGTGAGAGAACACTGCTCCTCACTGTCAGGGAGTAGGGTTCCCAAAGCCCAGTCCTCTGGTTGACAGTGCCTCATAATATGGATCATTAAATAAGAGAGGGTTAGAATAGAAATAAAGGATAGGCTTCTCTTCAAAGATCAATAGACCTTTAAAAACTTTTCGTAGATTCAAGAATAAGAAAAAAAAGGGAAATAGGGAAGTCCCAGGTAAATTCATAAATTTATTTATATTTATGAATAAACAGGATTCTGTTCTCAGAGTAAAATGCCAGGAATATAAGTGGGCTCAGTGTGTTGAATCAGAACAGGGGCACAAATTGAGACTTGCAGTAGATTCATTAAAACAATACTAGATCATAATATTCCTTGTACATCGTTAATTTGGACAATAAACCTTGTTTTCTTGCTTGGGTCTATTTTTCCTCTTTTACATTTCAGCCATGAATATAAGAAGTCTTCATCTTGTAGATGAAATATTTCATTATATCTCATGCCTATTATTG
Organism: Monodon monoceros; assembly: GCF_005190385.1. NCBI lineage: Eukaryota > Metazoa > Chordata > Mammalia > Artiodactyla > Monodontidae > Monodon > Monodon monoceros. The sequence goes on from NW_021703766.1 coordinate 35,682,353, forward strand.
GAATTTTAATTTTAGCAAGTTCAGTTGGTTAATTAGCATGACATGTCTCTGGTGGCGCAGTGGTTAGGAATCCGCCTGCCAATGCAGGGGACACGGGTTCGATCCCTGGTCTGGGAAGATCCCACATGCCGCGGAGCAACTAAGCCTGTGAGCCACAACTACTGAGCCTGCGCTCTAGAGCCCACGAGCCACAGCTACTGAAGCCCGTGCATTTAGAGCCCGTGCTCTGTAACAAGAGAAGCCACTGCAATGAGAAGTTCACGCACCGCAATGAAGAGTAGCCCCTGCTCACTGCCCGCGCGCAGCAACGAAGACCCAATGCAGCCAAAAATTAAAAAAAAAAAAAAAAAAAAAGAATGATGCTATTATATTTGTTTAAGCTCATTTTTTCTTTTTTTTTACTTCAAATTTAACTTTTCTAAGTTCTGGATGTTTTTGACCAAGTATTTAATTTTCATTGGCTCTGGTATAAATACTAGTTGATAGGAGACTTTCATTTCCCTTAAAGACTGCAGACAGTATTCCTGAAGAGAACCTTTGTGTATTGTGGCATAGGCAGGCTAGACTTTCAGAAGCATTTCTGATGCCTTGACTATTTTATTCTGTTTCATTATGATAATCATAAGAACTTCTGTTCAGCACTCAAATTCATTCCCATGCTTGTAGATAAATTTGGCTTTTTGGTCCCACACAAGCACTTTCTTTCTTTGTCAAGCTAATGAAGTAGAGTTTTTTTAATCCTTTAAGTAGAAATTATGTCTCAAACTGGTTACACTATCTCAGAGCATTAGAATGAACAAATAAAACTGAGCCTCATGCAAAGTTTCCCTAAATCACCTAAGGCTAATAAACCTTTAAAAACTGTGAACAGATCTGGAACAAGAATATAAAAAAGGGAAGCAGGTATAAATCCATATTCTAGGAGTGCTATATAACAAATCTACTAAATTAGGAGAGGTTTATAACCTGTCTTGGACTGCAGCAAACTCACTTCCTGAACAGATGGTCTCCCACCATTTAATCACTCTTTAACTCCCTACAATCTGGCTTTTGGGCACACTATGTACTAAAATCACTCAAAGGTTACCTGTAACCCAGATCATGGAAGCCAGCAACAAAAGTGCTAGAAGGAGATTCACGAATCAAACCCAGCCAAGTAATTTTATAGATTAGAAAACTACGGTCCATAAATGTTAGGAGATCTTCCCCAGATTACACGAGGGGTGAACAATGCAAGGTCAAAACACCAGCACTTGAGTTTCTGCCAATGCTGTGCTGTTCTCCCCTGTTAATTAGGTAGTCAGCTTTCTCGAACCACTGTCTCACAGTTAACATTTTTCAGACTTTCAATCCAATGACACTGTTTTACCTTCTTGCTGGATTCTTCTGTCCTGCCCTTCCTTGAACATCCCTTTACTCCACCATCTGCATTCCCTGTACCCTTACAAAGAACTAAGCCTTAAGCCTAGCTTTCCAAAATCATCTGCTCTCATAGTTTCAATTCCCATCATGAGCCATGTACAACAGCAACACGACTTTGTAACTTTTCTTTTCATTAACTGCTGGGTACCTCAATTAACTACCATGTCTGCATTGAAACTATCAAAATGCAAATAATAATAGCTAACATTTATTGAGTGCTTAACTATAAACTAGGGGCTGCTCTAAGCTCTTTACCTATATTAACTCATTTAAATCTTTAACAAATCTATGAGGTATTATTCTGATTTCACATGTGAGGAAACTAAGGCACAGAGAGTTTAATCAACTTGCCCAAACTTGGATTCAAACCCATGCAATGTGCCTCCAGAGGCTGTGCTCTTAATTGTTTTGCTAGGCAGAATGTCTATATGAAATCTCTACTATTTATATTCTTGAATGCTAAAATAGCATTTTCATATCAGAGTGTTTTTACCTGTGACTTTTCTGTTGATATTAGAATGGCTTATTTATGTAAAAATTCTGTTGCATTCAATATCTATTTCAAGAAACAAGTTCAATTTTTTGCAAATTGATTTAAAAATTAAGAAAAGAAATCCAATTCCTGGCTGGTCTTATTCTATTGCCTGTTAAATGTGTTAGTTTCAGATAGAATCCTGCAAACATTTAAAAAGATATTAAGTTTGTTTTCCTATTAAGCCAAGAATCTTCTATATGTTAATTAGTATAACACACATTTCAAAATAAAGTCCATTTGTTACAGAACTCCAAAAAGCCCCCAGTTGCTACAAAAGGATGTCCTTTTTAGGGTCAACGTATCCCCAGTGGAAAACCATAATGCAGAACACAATGAATCCGTGAAATGGACATAGTAAGCTGCTTACAGTTTCTTCCAAATATGAATGAGTAGTAAAGGCTCAAAACAAACAGTCTCCAAGTGACCTATCTCACATTAACATGGCAGAGGCTCTGCAGTGTGAACAGTCTAAATCTCATCCACAGATAACCAGCAGGTAGTCAGCACGAGAATTACCTAGGCAACAGAAAATGATGGACCCCCTAACGGGAACAAGTTAGGGTGAAAGAAGAAGGGGAGTAAACACTCAAATAAAGGATCTTGCTAGCCTCTGGAAAGTGTCTTCCTTTGGATAAGGAAGAAGGAACTCCCTAATAAAATTACTAACTGTTAGACTTGTGGACTTGATCTCATCTCAGTGCTAACAGGGAAGAAGAAAGTAACAATTAGACCCTTTTAACATTACAAATGTTATATATAATGTATCCCAGCATACATTTTGTACTGATGTAACATCTTACCACTTAATTTTTCAGATCATTTCCACAGACCTCTCAGTCTCCTAAGGCACAGGTGAAACTATTTTTCTGTGATGTGATATTGAGCCAGGCTGTCCAGGAAGCAAAATATTTCCTCTGTTAACTCCTTCATACCATTATGAAAATCATTGCTTCCATGCTTGACATCCCTTCCTCCTTTCCTTCTTCAGTTAATACCTTCATATTGGTTCTGCCACTTGACAACTGTGTGACCTTGGAAAAATTACCAAACCTCTCTGAGACTTGCATTATCTATCTATAAAGTGGGTATAATAATACTTATTTCAGAAAAGTGTTAAAATCAGACATAATACATATAAAACAGTTCGTACCTGCCTATAATCATCAGAAGCACAATCAATAGCGGTTTTCTATTTTTCTCACTTCCTTCCTCTGGCCTTGTCAAATACCAAACTAGACTGATAGAAGGCAGAAAAGAATAAGACACATTCCCTACTCTGAGTACCCCTGCCAGAGAGGCAGGCATGTAAAACAACAACTACAATAGCATGACAAGGGTTATAACATGATGTATGCAACGGGTTATAGGAAAGCAGCCTTCTAAACCCCTAGGACTTGTTTTCAGGGACTAATTTATAGGATGATTAGATAATATGATCTTTTGTATAATTTATCTTTTCCAAATCAAACATGACATAGGAAAGTAGGGGTAAGTGGAGCAGGCATTGTTACCTTATCTACAAGACTAAAGAACAGATTAAATAACAGTTTGGTATAAATTATTCTCCTTCACATGCTTCTTTACCAATTTTAATAATTCTGGCATTTAATTTACTTGGTTTGCATCTACTTGGAGCTATCACAACTGTTCAGTGAACATCTACCCTGCTAAAATCCCAGTGTTAGGTTCATCAATCAAGATCTGAAGAAGCACAGAGTGTGGCTGGAGAACAAGATATTTAACAGAAACAATGAGAGAAGACTCAAGCATGGTAAGTGAGACCTGGGCTTCTAGTTCTAGAGAGTGGTGTTCGCACATACACTCAATTCTCATTCCTCTCCAGACCCCACAGAAATGACCATATAGATGCTAAAAATAAACAAAACAAAACAAAAAAGACTAAAGCCATAACAAAAAAAGAGAAAAAGAAAAAAGGGGTATCAAATCAGATATTTCAGCACATTTCTAGTGTAAAAGATGGCAAATAGAAGTGCATTAATGAAGAAAGCAGAGCAGAGGAAGCCTATATAACCAAACTATACCACTTAGAGCATTACCATAATGCTGCCACAGGTATGGGAGTTGATCCACCAAATAGAGGGGCCCCAGAAACACTGGACAGGAGAAGTGAGACGTGACACAGAACTGATAAAGGCCACAGTGGCTGGCCTGAGGCCCCACACAAGGAGCCACAGTCAGCAATAAAACAATAAAACGGGGTTTTTCTCTTAACATACTGAACAAACTGGCTGGGATGAGTTAATGCTTTTAGTGTTGGCAATAGGTTCCTCAAAGTAAAGCCCTTCACATTCTGGCATTTCGCAAGAGTAATGAGGGTCTTGTTTGTTCCCCACTGGATCCTCAAGAGACAAAACTCCCAATCACGTCTTCCTCACTCCCTGTTGGGGCTGCAGGACAGGGGGAGAGGACCACTTAATACACTGAGAATAATCAGACCATCATCTATCACCTAATACACAAGTGAACAAATGAGGATCACCAGGTATGTGAAAAATAACCAACGGGAAGAAAGAGAAACACCACATTAGTAAAACATAAAAATTACCTTGGGTATTACGCTTAGTGAAATAAGCCAGATATAGAAAGGCAAATATTGCATGATTCCACTTATATGAGGTACCTGAATAGACAAATTCATAAAGACAGAAAGTAGAATAGAGGTTACCAGGAGCTGGAGGGAGGGAAGTAGAGGGAGTCACTGTTTAATGGGTACACAGTTTTTGTTGGGGATGATGAAAATGTTTTGGGTATAGATAGCAGTGATGGTTATATAACATTGCAAATTTATTTAATGCCACTGAATTGTGCACTTATGAATGGTTAAAATGATAAATATCATGTAATGCATATATTACCACAATAATAAAAAAGAAAAAGATCACTCAGGAAATTTAACAAATGGTGCTCTGACAACGGGATATCTGCATACAAAGAATGGAGCTGAATGCCTACCACATACCATGTACAAAAATTAACTCAAAATGGATCAGAGGCCTAAATGTAAGAGCTAAACCTATAAAATTATTAGAAGAAAACACAGGCAGAAATCTTTGTGACCCTGGATTAGACAATGGTTTCTTAGATATGACACCAAAAGCACAGCCAAAAAAAAGATAAATCAGACTTCATCAAAATGCAAATTGTCTGTGCTTCAAATGACACCATCAAGAAATTGGAATAATAGTTCACCAAATGGGAGGAAATATTTCAAAATAATAGAAGGAACTCATATGTAGAACACATAAAGAACTATTACAACACAATAATAAAAAAGACAAAGAACCCAATTTTAAAATGACCACAATATCTTAAAAGACATTTGCCCAAAGAGATACATATACATATGCCCCAAAAATACATGAATAGATGCTCAACGACTTTAGTAACTAGAGTAACTAGGGCAATGCAAGTCAAAACCACAATGATATATCACTTCTTATACACTAAAAGACTATAATCAAAAAGACAGATAATAACAAGTGTTGACAAGAATGTAGAGAAATTGGAACCCTCATACATTGCTGGTAGGAGTGCAAAATGGTGCAATCGCTTTGAAAAACAGCCTGCAGTCCTTCAAAATATTAAACATAAAATTAGCATATGACTCAGCAATTCCATTATATCCAAGAAAAATGAAAACACGTCACACAAAAACGTGTACACAAAACTTCATGGCAGCATTAGACACAATAGCCAAAAAGTGGAAACAACCCAAATGTCCATCACCAGATGGATGGATAAATAAAGTGGTATACACACACAATGAAATGTTATTTTGCCATAAAAGGACTGAAATACTGATACACACTACAACACTGATGAACTTTGAAAACATGTGGAGTGAAAAAATCTAGTCACAAAATACCACACATTATATGATATACCCAGAATAGGAAAATCCATATAGACAGAAAGTAGGTTAGTAGTTGCCTAGGGCTGGGGTAGGGAGAGAGAGATAGGTTGAAGAAACTAGAGAGTGCCTGGGGTCATGAAAATATTCTAAAATTTATTGTGATGAATACACTAAAAACCATTGAATTGTACACTTTAAATTAGTGAATTGTGTTGGATGTAAATTATATTTCAATAAAGCTTTTATTAAAAAATAAATGTTCAATAAATTATAGCAAATATTATTTTTAAAAATTACAGAAAAAAAGACTATTCAAGGAACAGAAGAGATCTTAACTCTTAATTTTTATTCATAGAAAGACTTATGAAGAAATATTATCCATTAAAAAAAGGGGCAAGAGGGCTTCCCTGGTGGCGCAGTGGTTGAGAGTCCGCCTGCCGATGCAGGGGACACGGGTTCGTGCCCCGGTCTGGGAAGATCCCACATGCCGCGGAGCGGCTGGGCCCGTGAGCCATGGTCGCTGAGCCTGCACGTCCAGAGCCTGTGCTCTGAAACGGGAGAGGCCACAACAGTGAGAGGCCCGCATACCGCAAAAAACAAACAAACAAACAAACAAACAAACAAAAAGGGGGCAAGAAAGAACAAGATAGCCCGGACTCAGTTTTCCCTCCTGCTCTAAATACAATTATTTACCCTGGAAATAATTCAGTGGATAATGAGTCAAGGGCTCTGAGAACTGGAAAGAAGGCTGGCTAAGAACCAACCCCAGGACTTGAAGAATGGCAATGTGGTGAGAGTCCTAAGATCCCATACACACTGGGCTGAGTACTGTAGAGGCCTGCAGCCTGAAACAACCATCAGGCGTAGACAAAAAAATAAACACAAAAGCAATAAAAGTCTGTTCTCTCTGGCCAAAGGACTGGGAAACAAGAACCACAACAGCGACCAAGTGGGGAGATCCAACCCTAGTTCCTCTACTTGAGGTACTAGTTGGCCAATCTGCCTTCAGCAGCACCTTCAAAGCCCTAGTGGGCCCACCCAACCTCTGTTTTACAACCAGGGCACTTGATGGGCCAACACGACTGTAGCATCAGCAAAGAAGCCCCAGTGAACTGTCTTGACCCCTGCTCCACAAATCAGGCTTTAGTGGGCAGTCCAATTCATCTAGGATAGCAGCAGTGAAGCTCCAAGGGCCATCCCGACCCCCACTCCACAACCAGTGCACCAGCATGGAATTCTGAGCAGCCTACAGCAGCAGCTTCTCAGCAGTGCCAAGACTACCCAACCCCTGGGTAACCAGCAAGCGGGCCGATACACCTGCATCAGCTGAGTTTGTTATCTCCTGGCCGTCCACCCAGTGGCATAAGGAGACTTAGGCCAAGAGAAATGGCATATTACCTGTAGAAGAACACAAATTTGAATTGGCAAGGGATTTCTTATCTGAAACTATGGAGGCCAGAAGTACACAATCATTCTTAGTGCTGAAAGAAAACAACTGTCAATCAGGAATCCTGCATCTAATGAAAGTAGCCTTCAGGAATGAAAAGGAAGTAGACATTATTAGACAAAGGAAAACTAAGAAATTTGTTGCTAGAAGACCTACTCATAAATAATGTCTAAAGAAAGCTATGCGAACAGAAAGAAAATGACAACAGAAGAAGGCAGGGACATTCAAAAAGGAAAGAATGATGAAATGGTAGAAGTTGGGATAAATACAATAGACTTTTTTTTTTTTTTTTTTACTATACTGCTTGGCATTTTATATTTGAATATTTTGCAATAATTTTAAATGGTCTATTAAAAAAGTAGTAATGCAAACCAGTATATGACAAACCAACAGCATGCACAAAAGGTACAAGTGTATATTATATGAATAAAAGTTCAAAAAGTCAGTCTTTATGATCACCTCCTCCCTTTCCCAGAACTAGCCAGTTTTGTATGATAAAACATGTACTCATAAATAGCTTATTTTATACAATATGGTTATTCTTAACCCACCATTCTGTGAGCTACCCTTTACTTTATGTTTACTGAGCATTTATTATAATCCACTTCTTGTGCCATTTCATGTCAATTTACCACAGTCTTTTTAATCCCTGCATAGATTTATAAAAATTTATTAGATCTGTCTCCCACTTCTTGATATTAATATTGTTTTTAATATTTAAAGGAGTTTTAAGCACAATTGACTTTTACCTCATGACTTTCTTTAAGGGTTACATTTATATTATTCAAAAATTTAGAAGACAGATCTGGTTTAAAAAAAAAAAGAAAGGCTTTTCTGGAAATGGGGAAATTACATAGTTAATAGTACCAAATGTAACAATGTAATTGCATTGTAATCTCCTCTATATTATTTCACTTTTTACAAAATGCATCTATGTAAATTTTATATGTAGTTAAAGGAAGAGGAACTGTATAGGCTTTTAAAGGATCCTATCTGAAAAAGAGGCCAGGGTTTCAGGATGAAGGTTGTACTAAGAGTGGAGGCCTGGGAGTGGGTGAGGGTGAGTTGTGATATTAGATCAGCAAATTGGCTGAGATCATAGTACAGGGATGGTTGGGAGAAATTTGGAGAAATTGTAAGATATAAGTGAAAAACACAGAAATGAGGTGACTGTATGAGGATATGGAATTTAGACTCTACCCTGTAGGCAGTATAGAGTGTCATGGAAGCTTTTCAGGAAACAACATAAACGAATCCATACTTTATAAGATCGTGTGTTCTCAAGCACAGAGAATAAACAGGAGGAGAGACTGAAGACAGAGAGAGATTACTAAAACCATGCCATTGAGTAGTAATGAAGTCTGAGTGGTACATGGCAGTGGGGATAAATATGAAGAGACAAATGTAGATGCTACTTTGAAGGCAGAGCCAATATGATAACCACCTGAATGTAAGAGCTACTGGCATGAGAAAGGAGTATTGAAGATGGTCCTTATCTAAGGTAGGGACTATGGAGAAAAGAGCTACTTTGAAGCGAGAAGATAAATTTGGCATTAGAAATGTTGGGTTTCATTTAAAAAAATTTTTAAACCACGTTATTGAGATATAATTTACATATAAAAAGTTGTACATATATAAAGTATACAACTCAATGAGACAGAGTTACGTATACGTCCAGAAATGTTGGGTTTTAAAGACTAGATCTGTGGAGAGACGATCACCAGGTAGTTGGAAATTCAAGTTTAAATATTAGGAAAGAGGTCAGAATTAGAGAAACAGATTTAGGGATATTTGCATAAGTCCACGATTTTCCATGACATACCTTCGTCCCACACACACCATCAAGCACACTCAAACATTCAAGTTAAACCCTGAGAACCTCCTATATAACAGGTGTTACAGTACTATGACAGATACTGAAGCTACAAAAGTGAATAAAACATGGTCTCTGGTCTCTAGGAACATACATTCTAAGGTCTGCAAAAGTTTTCTTGTTTTCTTTTGGTCAAAATCTCACAATACTATAAAGTATATCTGCTACTGCTAACAATGCATTTCTTTCTACTCCTCTAAACTTTATTTATAAAAGGGAATTTTATTCTCCAAGTAACATCAAGAGAAAACAGCAACTCCTGACTAGTGGGAGAGTAGTGAGGAGGGTCATCCCAGCTGATACCCTTTCCCAACCTCAGCCTTAACCCCGGATACAAAAGTACTTCCCTTTTCCAAAAATAAATTTGCTAAGGGTAATGTTAAGAAAATCAACAGCTGCCAATTCAGTCCTCAATGTTTTGGATTTGCAATGTGCCAATAGCCCCATGCACACTTGAAGGGGGGGACCTTTCTACAGTTCTGGCACACTCACAGCTCTCTGGATTCTGGAAGACTTCCTTCTGCCATAACCCTTCTGTGAAGGAATAAGCTGGCCCAGCAGGCCTGGGTTATTTAAATCTTGAAAATTCCCAAGAAAGGCATGCTTTCAGGATGGGCTTTCTGGCTTCTTGGAATGTTCTGTCAGATAAGAGTGTTTTTGCATGCCTGAGGCGCTGGGCCATACTGTTCCGGTCTGTCTAGATGGTTTATGCGAACAATGTGATTTATGGTGGACATCTGCTTTTTCTCTGGGGGGGTTAGAGCTTCAATAACTGCGGTCAATCATGCAGGTGCTACACGCTTACACAACTGACCCCCCATAAACACCCTTGATGCTCAAGCCTGAGCAAGCTTCCCTAGCTGGCAGCACTTTGCATATGTAGTCACACATCACTCCTGGGTAACTGTGTCTCACATGACTCCACTGGGTGAGAATATTTGGAAGCTTGTGCCTGGTTTCCTCAGGACTTGACCCGTGTGCCTTCACTAATTTTATCCTCTCTCCTTTTTTTGTAATAAACTGTAAGTGTTGAGTATAACAGCTTCTGAGTCCTGTGAGTGCTGGGGACCTCAGATACAACTTCCTTCAAAGTCAGGGATTTCTCTTGTTTCCAGGAAATGTCTGAACTTTACTATTCTACTTACTTTTTCTGACATTTGACAGGGTCAATCCACACAGATCAGTTAATTTCAAGATCTGACCTGGTCAATCATGATTGAGAGGGCACTGACACCAGCATTTCAGGCAGAGGGCCCTGTCTGACTTCCGTATTTCACCAAGCCAAGCCATCTAGCCCCAACAATGGATACGGGCATGCCAGGTCTTGGCTAATGCTTAAATGGTTGAGAAAGTGGAAAAGGCACCTCACTATTTTATATACCACCACAACCAAGCTGCCAGTAGGGTGGGGCGATAACACCTCCCGGCAATTTTCTGCTGCCAATCTTTCCTATCATTTCCTTCTCAGAAACTAGATACAATGTATGGAAGTAATCCCAACATGGCTGCAGGAGAAAAGCCCCTGTCCTGACCCTAGAGCAAGGCTCTTAGACAGGATATGACTCTACCTGGGAGGTACATCACATAATTTAGTAGCAACATTAGAAAATGATTTCAATATAAAAAATATACATAGAGTAAATTCTCTATAAAATTCACGCTCACTCACTTGTACTCTGCCTTCCTGAGTGGGAGAGAAAGAGTTGCAAGAATACTGTATGTCAAAAATTACATATAACCCACAGCCCTCCTTATATGGGTCAAGCATGAAGTGTTTAAATGGTTGATTTTGTTAGCTGTGTGCTTTGATGTTCTCTGGTTCCTGCCCCCACACCTCAAACCTGCAACCAATAGGTCACTTTATATTCTAAGAAAAGGCTTTGAGATTTCATCACCCTAGAAGTGCATCACACATGCTATGTAAGTGATACACACTAGTCTTAAAATGGCTCGGAGTCACAGCACTAGGTAACATGAAGTTAAATATATTCCACTTTACCGACTGGTAAATATATTCCAGAGATGAGTGGTAAATAAAGATAAAGGCCCAATCCCTGCCTTATATGGGAACTAATAGGCCAGTGTAAAATTTTTATCACATATTAACATAGGCATCTTTCTCCCAAAAACTTCTCATCTACGAACCACTCAGAGTAACTAGATGTTTTGTTTGAGGACCAGCAAAAGAAGCAGAGAAACAGTGTGAGAGAACCTATTAATACTAATGATACTAATGAGGCTGGTTGGCTCTCCCTTTCTCTCGTTAAAACAAGCATTTATGTGTGTGTTTGTGTGTGTGTGTGTATGTGTTATACATATATTTTTAAAGTAAAAGGAGTATTTCAATTTCGTAAGCATATTTTCTGTAAGTGCTGATGCTATTCTTATTAAATAAATTTAATAAGTGTGTGCTTGGAATCCCAGGCACACACTCAGGTTCATTCCCTGTCTCCTCAGGCAATTTCAACAATCCACACTACAGTTTCATTTTAACAGTACTCATTACTGGTATCATTTAATACATGAGGGTTTGCTCAAGTCAACATCAATCTTGCTGATCCTGCAAACACTTATTTTGTTGACACAACACAGTCTGAATCCATAGGTACTAAATGTAAAAAAAAAATTTTAACTATTTATTCACCTGACATGTTACCAAGTACTAAGAACAACTCTGTCTGTCACTCAGTCCTGTCACAGAGAAGTAGCACTGGATAGACATCAAGCGAACCCCACTCCCTTCAGTAACAGAGCCATGGAACCCCACTCCCTTCAGTAACAGAGCCATCTCATCTGTCCCCATGCCACCCATACATACTGCATCTTCTCAAAGACATTTGACACCTTAAACACAACCACTGTGAAGGTGAAAATGTTTACCTGTGAGACATCTCGTGGGACACATCTGACTCATACTTCCTCATTAACAAATAGCCCTTTACCACAGGTAAATCTTAACTAACCAGAAGACAGAAAAGCTTTGCCCTCAGAAGGAACAATAAAAACCCATTCAGAATAAAATTTCTTCTTCAATTAAGTGTTAAATGTCTGGATGAGTCTAAGTTATGAAATAAAATATCTTTATATATCTCTTTACCTGATTGGAAAACCTCATGCTCACATTACGTTGATTCTGTAGTGGGACATAACGCTGAACAGGATCAATGTCTTTAGGACTAATTAATTCATCAGCTGAAAAAAAAAAAAAGGAAATGACATGATCAAAAATGTATCTATAAAACACTGTAAACCAACTGGACCTAATAGATGTTTATAGAACACTCCATCCAACAAGAGCAGAATATACATCCTTCTCAATGCACATGTAATATCTTTCATATGCTAGGCCATAAAATAAGCATCAGTGAATTTAAAAGGATTTAAATCATACAAAGTATATACTTCAACCATAACAGAATGAAATACCAGAATTTAGAAATAGAATTCAAATAGAATTCTATTCAAATAGAATCAGTTGAAATTGATTTCAACCACAATAGAAATCAATTAACAGGAAGAAGTTTTAGAAATTCACAAACATACTAAAATTAAACAACACACTCCTAAATAACCAATGGGTCAGAAAAGAAATGAAAAGGGAAATTAGAAAATACTTTCTAATGTACTTTCTGATGAGATGATTGAAAAAGAAGACACAACATACCAAAACTTAGGGGATTTAGGTAAAGCAATGCTCAGAGGGAAATTGATAACTGTAATTGCTTACATTAAAACAGAAACTTCTTGGGACTTCCCTGGTGGCACAGTGGTTAAGAATCTGCCTGCCAATGCAGGGGACATGGGTTCGATCCCCAGTCTGGGAAGATCCTATGTGACACTGAGCAACTAAGCCCATGCGCCACAACTACTGAGCCTGTGCTCTAGAGCCCGGGAACCACAGCTACTGAGCCCACATGCCATAACTACTGAAGCCTGCGCGCCTAGAGCCCACGCTCCGCAACAAGAGAAGCCACTGCAATGAGAAGCCCACGCACTGCAACGAAGACCCAACGAAGCCATAAATAAATTAATTAATTAATTAAAAAATAAACAGAAAATTCTCCAGTCTATAATCTATATTCCACATTAAGAAAGCAGATGAAAAAGAGCTAACTAAATCAAAAGCAAGCAAGAGGAAGGAAATTAAGAGTGGAAATTAATGAAATAGAGTATAGAAAAACAATACAGAATATAAATGAAACCAAGTAGATTCTTGAAAAACTCAAAAGTTGACAAACCTTTAGCTAGCCTGACCAAAAAATAAAGAAAGAAGACTCAAATTACTAAATCAGGAATGAAACTAGGAACATTACTAGCAACCTTAAGGATTACAAGAGAATACTCTGAAAAAATGTATGCCAACAATTTAGATAACCTAGATGATATGGGAAAGTCCTAGAAATACATACATTACCAAAACTGACTCAAAGAGGAACAAAAATATGAACAGATGCGTAACAAGTAGTGACCGAAACTTTCCACACAAAAAATGTTCAGGACCATGGGACTTCACTGATGAATTCTACCAAACAGTTAAAGAAGAATTAAAACCAATCTTTCACAAAAATTTTCCAAAAAATAATAGAGGGACACTTCTCAACTCATTCTAACAGTCCAGTATTACCTTAATACCAAAATCAAAGACACCGCAAGGGAAGAAAATCACAAATCAAAATCTTTTCTGAATATAGACACAAAACTACTCAACAAAAATACTAGCAAACTAAATCCAGTAACATATAAAAATGATTACATACCATGACCAAAAGGGACTTACCCCACAAATGCAAGAATGGCTTAACCTCCCCAAATCAGTTACTGTAATACACCATATCAATTGAACAAAGGACATAAAAATTACGTGACCAGCTCAGTAGACACAGAAAACACTTGACAAAATTCAGCATCCTTTCATGATAAAAGGCAGTCAACAAATTAGGGATAGACAGGAACTTCCTCATCCTGAAAAAGGGCATCTATGAAAAACCCATGGCTAATGTCACACTCAATGATGGAATGCTATGCTCCAAAGATGAGGAGTCAAGACAATGATGTCTACTCTTGCCACTTCTATTCAACATTGTACTGGAGGTTCCAGTCAGAGAAATTTGGCAAGAAAAAAGGCATCCAGATTGAAAGGAAGAAGCTACAGTAATTAAGACAATGTGGTGCTGGCATAAAGACAGAGATCAGTGGAACAGACTGATCCACTGATCAGTCCAGAAATAAACTGTTACATTATGGTCAACTGATTTTTGACAAGGGTGCCAAAACAATTCAACAGGGAAAAGAATAGTTTTTTCCCCCACACAAAGTACTGAGATAGGTGAATATACAAAGGCAAAAGAATGAAGCTGGACCTCTTCTTCACACCACCTACAAAATTAAATGCAAAACAGATTTAAAAAGTTAAATGTAATAGTTAAAAATATAAAACTGTTAGAAGAAAATATAAGAGTAAATCTTTGTGACTTCGTATTAGACAAAATTACATCAAAACATAAGTAACAAAGGAAAAAATGAGATAAATTGGACTTTGCCAAAGCGATAAGCTTTTGTGTCTTAAAGGACACCATCAAGAAAGCAAAATGACAGCCCACAGAATGGGAGAAAATATTTGCAAATCACATATCTTGTAGGGGACCTCTATCTTGAATATATAAAGAACTCGTGCAACTTAACAATAAAATGACAAATAACCCAATTTAAAAATGGCCACAGGGCTTCCCTGGTGGCGCAGTGGTTGAGAGTTCGCCTGCCGATACAGGGGACACGGGTTCATGCCCTGGTCCAGGAAGATCCCACATGCCACGGAGCGGTTAGGCCCGTGAGCCATGGCCGCTGAGCCTGCGCGTCTGGAGCCTGTGCTCCGCAACGGGAGAGGCCACAACAGTGAGAGGCCTGCCTACCGCAAAAAAAAAAAAAAAATGGCCACAGTATCTGAATAGACATTTCTCCAAAGAAGATATACCAATAAGCACAAGAAAAGATGCTCAACAACATTAGTCATTTGGGGAATGCTTATCAAAACCACAATGAGATAACACCTCATACCCATTAGGATGGCTAATGTCAAAACACAGACAAGAATAAGGGTTGGAGAGAATGTGGAGAAATTAGAACCCTCATGCACTCCTGGTTGGAAGGTAAAATGGCACAGCTACTTTGGAAAAAAGTCTAGAAGCGCTCCAAATGTTAAACACAGAGTTACCATATGACTCAGCAATTCTACCCCTAGGTATACACCCAAGGGAAATGAAAATATATGTCAAACAATACCTTGTTTATGAAAGTTTAGAGCAGCATTATTCATAATAGCCAAAAAGTGGAAACAACCCAAATGTCCATCACCTGATGAATGGATAAATCAAAAGTGGTATAACCGTACAATGGAATGTTATTTTGCCACAAAAAGGGACGAAGTGCAGGAATTCCCCGGCTTCCCAGTGGTTAGGACTCCACGCTTCCACTGCAGGGGGCACATGTTCGATCCTGGTAGGGGAACTAAGACTTCGAATGCTGCGCGGTGCAGACAAAAAAAAAAAAAAAAGGGAACAAAGTGCTAATACATGGATGAAACTTGAAGACAGGCTAAGTGAGTCATAAAGGCCATACACTATATGATTTGAGGTATATAAAATGTCCAGAATAGGTAAATCTATAGAAATAGAAAGTAGATTAATGATTGTCTAGCGCTAAGGGGAAGGATGAAGTGATTAGGGGTACGTGGGGAGTGACTGCTAAAGAGTATAGGACTTTTTTTGGGGGGGGGATTGATGACAATATTCTAAAATTGATTGTGGTTATAGTTGCACAACTCTGTGAATATGCTAAAAAATATTGAACTGTAAACTTTAAGTAGGTGAAATGTATGTAATTTTACCTCAATAAAGTTGTTCTGCAATAAAAATAATGTATTTGCAGTTTCAAGGAAGAAAACTAGTTCAGTGAGGGAAGACAGTGTTTCCTAACACTAAATTCTAAAAGAGATTTCTGAGATGGAGCATTTTTTATGGGGCACTGACCAGAATGAGGGCAATGTCTTCAACTGCTGTTGTACTATAAGCATGGAAGCCCTTTTCACGTGGTAGTTCCTTGTTTATGATTTAGTTACCTATTTTATAGCAAACACTGATTTTCTAAAAGTCTAAAGTTTCTAAAGAAAAAAATTACTGTAATAATTAACTATTTTCTAAGAACACAATGGGTAGTTCAGGCCTTGGGAAAAGAAACAGCATATTGAGTCTTTTTGCTCTAACATAGAAGTCACATAGTTTTGTTGTATAATTATTAACTAAGGCATACATAGAGCAGAATATTAAATTTCACCAATTAAAAACTGGACTGAATTAGTGAAAGCCATGTATTACAGAATATTTTTAAAGATTTACTGTTCTATTATGCTCATGTAATTCCAATTAACTGCCCACAAAATGCTGTTAAGCAGATATCCAACTGAGGCTCCTTTAACGAATAAATAAGACTTTGTTAGTAAAGGTGGTGTGTGGAATCTTAATAACATCCATAGAAGTTTGATGGTTCTTGGGGCAGGGGGGGCAGTTATACAATAGTCAAGAGCAACTAAATGATTCAATCTTCTGAGACCTTATTCATTTTAACCAGTGAGTTGTTAACCAGATGACACACAGCTAGGTCAGAGTGCTAATTAATATGCAGCATCTCTTTTTCTAGCAGGAGATAAGTATGTGGTTTCGTAGTCTGCAATACACCTACTCATGTCCTCTACTGCCTTTTTAGAAGTGCAGCAGGCAAAAGAGAAACTGTTTCTTTGAAGGCTCTTTCGTATTCAAAATGGTCATAAAACAGAGATGAAGGCATGACCTGGATTATTTCTATTCACTCTGGTCTTAACATAAGAAAATGCTATCTACACTCAAAATTTGTCTACATTCAATACATTTATTTTGGAGTAAGGAAGGTCCAATGTTTTGTTACTGACTGATATTGTTTTCAATCTTTGCTTTTTAAAGCTCAATCTGCTTATATAGAATATGGTCAATTCTGCATTCAACCCCAAGCTGTATATACAGCAAAAAGCAGGATGAAGAAGGTTTAGATCTCAAATCCCATATCCCAGGTACCAGTTTTCAGTCTCAGACTCACAGAAAAATTTCATCATGCTCATTTGTTTCCAAGTGTAGTATACAGAAACTTATGATTCTGATGTTAAAATTCTTGTCCTTAGATAGGTTAACCACTCCTCTGCCAAAATATGTTTTATTTAGCTGATCATCAACAAGGCTTCTTTGTATTCATGCTAATAAGACGGAAATAAAATTCTAACCAGAGATAACCTTACCAACTTGGCTTGATTCTAAGAAAACTACCTTATGTATGTTATTTTTTTCTTTTGGAAAATCTTAAAGCAAAACCTGCATAAATAATATCAACTCCTTATCAAAGAGCTGTCCCTTTAAAGAAAAAAATTTTCTACAGGTTCTTAAATTAGGATTAAGTATATATGGAGACACAGAAAATATAGTCAGGAAATTAGCAAACTGAATACAGCATTAACTTAATTTTCTCTTCTTTGAATGGCTTCTGTCTGCTCTTATATATATCATTTGTGTAAAGCTTGAATTGGAAATCTGGACTTTGAAATATTCTTCCCTAATGGAATGTAAAAAGGAACCAAAGATGATTATTCTTACAGCACAAACAAATTTAGCTTTTATGCAGTAATACTAAGAACAACAAAGACAATAACAGTATTTCACACAGTAAGCAGTTCTTTTAGTGCAGGTACAGTATTTACAGTCAGCTTGTTTCATAATCTGTTTGTCATAAAAGAATTCTGACTATTATGATAACCTTTTTGACGGAAATGCTAATAATATTAAAAAATTTAGCAAGGAATGGTACAGCAAGATGCATAATGCTTTTTTGTGTGCATTAAATTAACTTTCATTTCAATGTATCCAAAGATACTTCAGCTGAAGTTTTAGGAGAAGCTGAAAAACAATTCTTCAAAGAATTATGAATAGTGGCTCCATTATGCCTCCACCTCACTGAGTAAACTGCGAACATGTATTTACTGGAAAGAAGAAAACTTTGAGACACCTGATTCCTTTTGGCAAGTGGTTTACTACAGGTATGACCAAGCATGATTGTTATACTAAATCACAACTGTATTCCATTTATAAAAGAGACTCAAAGTTTCCATAGCCTTCTGCTAGCACCCTATCTACTAAGCTGAATGCAGCCCAAAATGATCATAGTGGTACCCACACCTATTTGACTTTCTTCCCAGAAACATCCATCATCATTCAGTGCAATAGACATATTAATGTACTTTTCCATGCTAAGAAACTTCCCCAAGACCTCTTAACAGCATGAAACACCACCCAAATCCAAAAAGAATGTCAATGTCAACAAAGACATACTTATTTCTAAAGACTTGATAATAAGAAAAAAAACTGTTCCCGATCTTCTTCACTTACCCAGGAGTTTTGCAATGACATAAAGGGCTTGTCCCCAAAGAAACAGTTTTCCATCACGGCCACAGTTGCTAGGAAATCGCTTCTGACTACCAGGGTTTCTTTTTTCATATTCTACAAAATCAGCTGGCACAAAGTAGTACTTTGGTATGACAGGATAACCTATGGAGTTTAAAAATAAATATTTAAAATATAACAAATCAGTATCCTCCTCAAATTTTCCCTTCAAAAACTACAATGATGACAAAGCAGAAAGAGAGAAAGTTGTCCAATAGGAGAGGAAAATTTGACTCTTTTCAGAAATTCCCAGTGAAAAATGTGGGAAAAGCTTCTTTACTTTAAAACTAATTTGACAGGATATGTTATATGTTAGCCAACAATGTGTACATAATCTCTTTTAACAACATTTAACACCTTTAAATGAATCAATAAATATATAGTATGCAAATATGTAGAGCCATAGAAGAAGCTATTTTTAATAGAATTAGTCTGTGGAAGCTTTACAAATGAGATACTGTGTAATCTTAAATGAAGAATTATAACCCTGAGCGATTGCTTAGAGCAAAGAAATCCCCATTTTAAACATTAAGGCCATTATCTACTATTCAATATCACTGAAGAGAAAAAAAAAATCCATCTTCCCCCTGTGACCAACTCATTTAAAAATATTTCTTGGTAGAAACTAAAAATTATTTTAAGACTAGAATCTTTGTGGATGATGTAAAGGGAGAACAACCAACATTCTAATACAGTGCTACAGAAGACTTTTTGTAATATCATCCCACACTGAACTTAATTTTTCTAATAATACTACACAGATTTCCCTAAAATTTGCTTCTTTCTTCACGCATCAATAAATAGTGATATTTGTGTCTAAAACCAGTGAAAAGGTCTATGATACACAGATAATAGTCTGAACATCACTCTTTCAACATAAAGAAGCCTAAAGTGTGATACACAGACTACCACCTCAATGCATCAATGATCTATCACTGAATACTAAAAGATGTGATTCAAGGGATTTTAAATATATTCATTACAACATTCATTAAATTGGTTCTCACATTGGACAAGTGGTTATTTGGAGCATAAAGACAAAAAACTGGTTTTAAACATTAACATTTATTTGAAATTCAATGTTTATCCATAAACATTTTGCTACTTTAACATTACACAGACTTTAAAGGGTGAGCATACAGTATAAAGTATTTACTCTAAGATACTGTGGAAAATCCTAAAGAATATCATAAACTTCGTGTGAGACAGGAATAGGACCCACTGCTGCGATTGCCAGTTTGTGCATCATGTCTGTAAGACCACCCTCTTTTTTTTTTTTTTAATTAACACACCATAATTTTTAACTTTCAGATAAATAGGTCGTCAAAGCTGTTCACTCATGAGAATATTTTACTATTTTACTAATACTTCCAAACACCAAAGATATCTGGAACTTCTCCTCTGGAATTCTTTCAAGAATTAGTTTTCTCGTCATACGAAAAAACTCAGTTATGTTCCTTTATGGCCCTTGCTGGTGTTTAACTGAAACCAATATATTATTTATAAGTCTGGACCTTTTGACCATTTCTAAAATATTAAACCCATCCTCAAAGGATGACATTTTAGAACAATGGCAGACATTCAAATTAATGTGAAAAAAGCCCTGAAAACATCTCCAAAGAGGAGGTCAAAATATTCTTGGCAATGGTAGTACCCTTAGGCTAAGGCAGAGCCTCCCTAAGTGGCCCTCTGAAGGGGGCAGCACTCACCTGAACAAAACATTTCTGGTGACATGGATAAAAATTAGTCATTTTATATTATTGTCACATTACATCCAGTGAAGGAGTATTACAGTAGGTAATAGATGAAGAACCTCCACCCACCTGGCAAACTACAGTGTAGTAGCTATAGCCATGAACACTTAAAATTCATCTCCCTATCACCTTGCCTAATGAACTCCTTTCATAAAAATAAGTTTATTATAACAAATTAAGAGATTATTCTAATTTGTTTGCAGCCTCGTTCATTTTTTCATTTCAATATAAATTGTTCTGTTTAGAAAGGAATTATTTATACATTTCAAAGGAACATTAAGGGAATGCTGGTAGAAAGAATTTCTTGAAAAAGCATTCCTGGGGGTGCTTCAAGATGGCGCAGGACTAAGACATGGAGATCACCTTCCTCCTCACAAATACATCAAAAATACATCTACATGTGGAACAACTCCTACAGAACACCTACTGAACGCTGGCAGAAGACCTCAGACTTCCACAAAGACAAGAAACTCCCCATGTACCTGGGTAGGGCAAAAGAAAAAAGAAAAAACAGAGACAAAAGAATAGGGATGGAACCTGCACCTCAGGGAGGGAGCTGTGAAGGAGGAAGTTTCCACACACTAGGAAGCCCCTTCACTGGTGGAGACAGAGGTGGTGGGGGTAGGGAAGCTTCAGAGCCACGGAGAAGAGTGCAGCAACAGGGGTGCAGAGGGCAAAGCAGAGAGATTCCCGCACAGAGGATAGGTGCCGACCAGCACTAACCAACCTGAGAAGCTTGTGTGCTCACCCCCCTGGGGAGGGTGGGGGTTGGGAGCTAAGGCTCTGGCTTCAGAGCTCAGATACCAGAGAAAGGACTGGGGTTGGCTGTGTGAACACAGCCTGAGGGGGCTAGTGCACCACAGCTAGACGAGAAGGAGTCTGGGAAAAAGTCTGGAACTGCCTAAGGGTGCGTGAGGAGAGAGAATTCAGAGCACCACCTAAACAAGCTTCAGAGAGGGGTGCAAGCCGTGACTATCAGCGCAGACACCAGAGATGGGCATGAAAAGCTAACACTGCTACTGCAGCCACCAAGAAGCCTGTGTGCAAGCACAGGTCACTATCCACACCTCCCCCCACCAGGAGCCTGTGCTGCCTGCCACTGCCAGGGTCCCATGATCCAGGGACAACATCCCCGGGCGAACACATGGTGCACCCCAGGCTGTTGCAACATCCTGCTGGCCTCTGGCGCCACAGGCTCCCCCCACATTCCATACCCCTCCCTCTCCTCAGCCTAAGTGAGCCAGAGCCCCCTAATCAGCTGTTCCTTTAACCCCGTCCTGTCTGGGAGGAGAAGAGATGCCCTCAGGCAACGCACATGCAGAGGTGGGGCCAAAACCAAAGCTGAACCCCAGGAGCTGTGCGAACAAAGAAGAGAAAGGGAAATCTCTCCTTACAGCTTCAGGAGCAGCAGATTAAATGTCCACAGTCAACTTGATGAACCCTGCATCTGTGCAATACCTGAATAGATAACGAATCATTCCAAAATTCAGGTGGTACACTTTGGGAGCAACTGTACAATTAGGGTTTGCTGTCTGCAGCTGACTTGTTTCTGATTTTTATGTTTACCTCAGTATAGTTTTTAGTGCTTCATATCATGGGTGGATTTGTTTATTGGTTTGGTCGCTCTCTTCCTTTTTTTTTTTTTAATTACTGAAAAATATTTTACTTTAAAATTTTAAATTTTTTATTTATTTATTTATTTTAACTTTCTTTCCTTTTTCTCGTCGTCTTCTGAGCCGTGTGGCTGACAGGATCTTGGTGCTCTGGACTGGTGTCAGGCCTGAGCCTCTGAGGTGGGAGAACTGAGTTCAGGACATTGGACCACCAGAGACCGCCTGACCCCACGTAATATCAATCGGCAAGAGGTCTCCCAGAGATCACCATCTTAAATGCTAAGACCCAGCTCAACTAACAGCCAGCAAGCTCCAGTGCTGGACACCCCATACCAAACTAGCAAGACAGGAACACAACACCACCCACTAGCAGAGAGGCTGCCTAAAACCATACTAAGTTCACAGACACCCCAAAACACACCACCGAATGTGGCCCTGCCCACCAGAAACACAAGGTCCAGCCCCACCCACCAGAACACAAGAACCAGTCCCCTTCACCAGGAAGCCTACACAAGCCCCTGAACCAACCTTACCCACTGGGGGCAGACACCAAAAACAAAGGGAACTAAAAACCGGCAGCCTGCAAAAAGCAGACCCCAAACACAGTAAGTTAAACAAAATAAGAAGACACAGAAATATGCAGCAGATAAAGGAGCAAGGCAAAAAACCACCAGACCAAACAAATGAAGAGGAAATAGGCAGTCTACCTGAAAAAGAATTCAGAGTAATGATAGTAAAGATGATCCAAAATCTTGGAAATAGAATGGAGAAAATACAAGAAACGTTTAACAAGGACCTACAAGAACTAAAGAGCAAATAAACAATGATGAACAGCACAATAAATGAAATTAAAAATTCTCTAGAAGGAATCCATAGCAGAAAAACTGAGGCAGAAGAATAGATAAGAGACCTGGGAAGATAAAACAGTGGAAATAACTACTGCAGGGCAGAATAAAGAAAAAGCAATGAAAAGAATTGAGGACAGTCTGAGAGACCTCTGGGACAACATTAAATACACCAACATTCAAATTATAAGGGTCCCAGAAGAAGAAGAGAAAAAGAAAGGGACAGAGAAAATATTTGAAAGATTATAGTTGAAAACTTCCCTAATATGGGAAAGGAAATAGTCAATCAAGTACAGGAAGCACAGAGAGTCCCATACAGGATAAATCCAAGGAGAAACACACCAAGACATATTAATCAAACTATCAAAAATTAACTACAAAGAAAAAATATTAAAAGCAGCAAGGGAAAAGCAACAAATAACATACAAGGGAATCCACATAAGGTTAACAGCTGATCTTTCAGCAGAAACACTGCAAGCCAGAAACGAGAGGCAGGACATACTTAAAGTGATGAAAGGGAAAAACCTACAACCAAGATTATTCTACCCAAAAAGGATGTCATTCAGATTCGATGGAGAAACTAAAACCTTCACAGACAAGCAAGAGAACTCAGCACCACCTAACCAGCTTTACAACAAAGGCTAAAGGAACTTCTCTAGGCAGGAAACACAAGAGAAGGAAAAGACCTACAGTAACAAACCCCAAACAATTAAGAAAATGGGAATAGGAACATACATATCGATAATTACCTTAAATGTAAATGGATTAAATGCTCCAACCAAAAGACACAGACTGCCTAAAAGGATACAAAAACAAGACCCGTATATATGCTGTCTATAAGAGACCCACTTCAGACCTAGGGACACATACAGACTGAAAGTGAGGGGATGGATAAAGATACTCCATGCAAATGGAAATCAAAAGAAAGCTGGAGTAGCAATTCTCATATCAGACAAAATAGACTTTAAAATAAAGAATGCTACAAGAGACAAAGAAGGACACTACATAATGATCAAGGGATCCATCCAAGAATAAGATATAGCAATTGTAAATATTTAGGCACCCAACACAGGAGCACCTCAATACATAAGGCAAATGCTAACAGCCATAAAAGGGGAAATAGACAATAACACAATCATTGTAGGGGACTTTAACACCCCACTTTCACCAATGGACAGATCATCCAAAATGCAAATAAATAAGGAAACACAAGCTTTAAATGATACATTAAGCAAGATGGACTTAATAGATATTTATAGGACATTCCATCCCAAAACAACAGAATACACTTTCTTCTCAAGTGCTCATGGAACATTCTCCAGGATAGATTATATCTTGGGTCACAAATCAAGCCTTGGTAAATGTTAAAAAATTGAAATCATATCAGCAATCTTTCCCAACCACAACGTTATGAGACTAGATAACAATTAAAGGAAAAAAATCTGTAAAAAAAAATAGCACATGGAGACTAAACAATACGCTACTAAGTAACCAAGAGATCACTGAAGAAATCAAAGAGGAAATCAAAAAATACCTTATAAACAAATGACAATTAAAACACTATGACCCAAAACACATGGGAAGCAGCAAAAGCAATTCTAAGATGGAAGTTTATAGAAATACAATCCTACCTCAAGAAACAAGAAACATCTCAAATAAGCAACCTAAGCTTACACCAAAGAAATTAGAGAAAGAAGAACCCAAAACCCCAAAATTAGCAGAAAGAAAGAAATCATAAAGATCAGATCAGAAATAAATGCAAAACAAATGAAGGAACGATAGCAAAGATCAATAAAACTAAAAGCTGGTTCTTTGAGACGATAAACAAAATTGATAAACCATTAGCTAGACTCATCAAGAAAAAAAGGGAGAAGACTCAAATCAACAGAATTAGAAATGAAAAAGGAGAAGTAACATCAGACACTGCAGAATAACAAAGGATCATGAGAGATAACTATAACCAACTATATGCCAATAAAATGGACAACTTGGAAGAAATGGACAAATTCTTAGAAAAGCACAACCTTCCAAGGCTGAACCAGGAAGAAATAGAAAATATAAACAGACCAATCACAATCACTGAAAGTGAGACTGTGATTAAAAATATTCCAACAAACAAAAGCCCAGGACCAGATGGCTTCACAGGAGAATTCTATCAAATATTTAGAAAAAAGCTAACACCTTTCCTTCTCAAACTCTTCCAAAATATAGCAGAGGGAGGGTACTCTGAAATTCATTCTACAAGGCCACCATCACCCTGATACCAAAGCGAGACAAAGCTGTCACAAAAAAAGAAAACTACAGGCCAATATCACTGATGAACATAGATGCAAAAATCCTCAACAAAATACTAGCAAACAGAATCCAACAGCACATTAAAAGGATCATACACCATGATCAAGTGGGGTTTATTCGAGGAATGCAAGGATTCTTCAATATACGCAAATCTATCAATGTGATAAACCATATTAACAAATTGAAGGAGAAAAACCATATGATCATCTCAATAGATGCAGAAAAAGCTTTCGACAAAATTCAACACCCATTTACGAGAAAAACCCTCCAGAAAGTGGGCACAGAGGGAACCTACCTCAACATAATAAAGGCCATATATGACAAACATACAGCCTGCATCGTTCTCAGTGGTGAAAAACTGAAACCATTGCCTCTAAGATCAGGAACAAGACAAGGTTGCCCACTCTCACCACTATTATTCAAAATAGTTTTTAAAGTTTTAGCCACAGCAAAACTTCCAGAGAAGAAAAAGAAATAAAAGGAATCCAAATCAGAAAAGAAGAAGTAAAGCTGTCACTGTTTGCAGATGACACGATACTATATATAGAGAATCCTAAAGATGCTACCAGAAAACTACTAGAGCTAATCAATGAATTTGGTAAAGTAGCAGGATACAAAATTAATGCACAGAAATCTCTTGCACTCCTATACACTAATGATGAAAAATCTGAAAGAGAAATTAAGGAAACATTCCCATTTACCACCACAACTAAAAGAATAAAATACCTAGGTATAAACCTACCTAAGGAGACAAAACACCTGTATGCAGAAAACTAGAAGACACTGATGAAAGAAATTAAAGATGATACAAATAGATGGAGAGATATACCATGTTCTTGGACTGGAAGAATCAACACTGTGAAAATGACTATACTACCCAAAGCAATCTACAGATTCAATGCAATCCCTATCAAACTACCAATGGCATTTTTCACCAAACTAGAACATAAAATTTCACAATTCGTATGGAAACACAAAATACCCCAAATAGCCATAGCAATCTTGAGAAAGAAAAACGGAGCTGGAGGAATCAGGCTGCCTGACTTCAGACTATACTACAAAGCTACAGTAATCAAGACAGCATGGTACTGGCACAAAAACGGAAATATAGATCAATGGAACAGAAAAGAAAGTCCAGAGATAAACCCACGCACATATGGTCACCTTATCTTTGATAAAGGAGGCAAGAATATACAAGGGAGAAAAGACAGCCTCTTCAATGAGTGATGCTGGGAAAACTGGACAGCTACATGTAAAAGAATGAAATTAGAACACTCCCTAACACCATGCACAAAAATAAGCTCAAAATGGATCAAAGACCTAAATGTAAGGCAAGACACTTAGAGGGAAACTCTTAGAGGAAAACATAGGAAGAACACTCTTTGACATAAATCACAGCAAGATGCCTTTTAACCCACCTCCTAGAAAAATGGAAATATAAACAAAAATGAACAAATGGGACCTAGTGAAACTTAAAATCTTTGGCACAGCAAAGGAAACCATAAACAAGACAAAAAGAGAACCCTCAGAATGGGAGAAAATATTTGCAAACTAAGAAACTGACAAAGGATTAATATCCAAAATATACAAGCAGCTCATGCAGCTTACTATCAAAAAACAAACAACCCAAATTAAAAATGGGCAGAAGACCTAAATAGACATTTCTCCAAAGAAGATATACAGATTGCCAACAAACACATGAAAGAATGCTCAGCATCAGGAGTCATTAGAGAAATGCAAATCAAAACTACAATGAGTTATTACCTCACACCAGTGAGAATGGCCATTGTCAAAAAATCTACAAATAATAAATTCTGGAGAGGGTGTGGAGAAAAGGGAATCTTCTTGCACTGTTGCTGGGAATATAAATTGATACAGCCACTATGGAAAACAGTATGGAGGTTCCTTAAAAAATCTAAAAATAGAACTACCCTATGACCCAGCAATCCCACTACTGGGCATATACCCTGAGAAAACTATAGTTCAAAAAGAATCATGTACCACAGTTTTCACTGAAGCACTGTTTACAATAGCTAGGACATGGAAGCAACCTAAGTGTCCATCGACAGGTGAATGGATAAAGAAGATGTGGCACATAGGTACAGTGGACTATTACTCAGCCATAAAAAGAAATGAAATTGAGTTATTTGTAGTGAGGTGGAAGGACCAAGAGTCTGTCATACAGAGTGAAGTAAGTGAGAAAAAGAAAAACAAATACGGTATGCTAACACATATATATGGAGTGTAAAAAAAAAAAAAGATTCTTATCAACCTAAGGGCAGGACAGGAATAAAGATGCAGATGTAGAGAATGGACTTGAGGACATGGGGACGGGGAAGGGTAGGATGGGACGAAGTGAGAGACTTGCATTTACATATATACACTACCAAATGTAAAATAGATAGCTAGTGGGAAGCAGCCGCATAGCATAGGGAGATCAGCTCTGTGCTTTGTGACCACCTAGAGGGGTGGGATAGTGAGGGTGGGAGGGAGACGTAAGAGGGAGGGTATATGGGGATATATGTATACGTATAGCTGATTCAGTTTCTTATATAGCAGAAACTAACACAATGTTGTAAAGCAATTACATTCCAATAAAGATGTAAAAAAAAAAGGAAAAGCATTCCAACTACACCTTCTGTTGTCTGATGAAGTACTGGAGTCAGAAGATCCTGATATTCTTTTACTTGCTTGGGATTGCCTCTAAAAACACCTAAAATGTAAAATATAAAATCCAATAGCATTTGAGCTCAATAAGCACAGCAGAAATTTTACCTTAGAAAAAAATTTACCCAATTGTAATTATTCTGGTATTTTTCTATGTAAATAATAAACATAAAATGGAAAAAGGTTATGCAAATAAATGCATATGATAGTTTTCCAGGAAATTGATTTGAGAAATGTTAGCAATTAGAATTGAAAACTGACTTTTAATTGAAATTTCTCTATGCTTAAGTATAAATAATACAGACATTCACAATGTCACAAATTACAGTATTCATAAAAATTCTTCTTTGTAAATATGAAAATATATTTGTATCATTTTAAAAATACTTCAAAGTATTTTTAAAATTCTTTAAATGATGTAACATTAACTCAGAAAGCAGAAAAGTAGCATATAAAAATGCAGAGTAGTTAACATCAATAAGTGCAGTCTATTTTGCTAGCTGAAAGGAGTCATATTTTATTTCTTTTCTTCTTTAAACTAGTTATATCCTACAGTTTAAATTTCAGGAGAAAAGTTCACTCACCATCAATCATCATGTAAAGGAAAAATATAGGAAATTCACATTCAATGCCATCAAATAGCTAAAACAGAAAATAAAATATATAAAAAGTTCACCAACAATAATTTAGAACTGTATATTAATTAGAACACTTACATCATTAGAATATACGTACATAAAAATTTATTTATTGTAATAACAAAAGTGGACTGATTTTTTTTTTTTTTTGCGGTACGCGGGCCTCTCACTGTTGTGGCCTCTCCCGTTGCGGAGCACAGGCTCCGGACGCGCAGGCCCAGCAGCCATGGCTCATGGGCCTAGCCGCTCCGCGGCATGTGGGATCCTCCCGGACCGCGGCACGAACCCGTGTCCCCTGCATCGGCAGGCGGACTCTCAACCACTGCGCCACCAGGGAAGCCCTCATCATTCTTATTATTCAAAAGCTCATTCATTTAATCCATCACAGAGTAGTCATTCATTCAATAAATATTTCCTAAGTATTTAGTAATGCCTGGCATCAGCTAGACAGAGGGCTATGAAGACAAAAAGATAGAGAACCTGCTGTAGTGGGGAGACAGGCATGTAAACAAACAATTGCAGTATGTTACAAAATATCTATACATTGTATATATATCAAGAACCAAGGGCATGAAGCATCTGAGCCTGCCCAGGGCGTCAGGAAAGGGTTTATAGGAAAGGAGATGCTTCAATTAATGCTTGATGGATTTCTCTGGAGAGATAAGCTAAGGGAACTCCATACAGAGAAGACAACAGTACAAACTAGAAATGTGTTAATGAACAAAGTACGTTAAAGAAACTCACAGCAATTCAGTATTCCTGGAACAAGCAAGGAAGAAGCAGTGAAAGCTGAAGTCTAACAGGTGGGTCAGGACAGCCAGATCAGGGAGGGCCTGAGAAGTCAGGCTGAGAGACAAAAACTTTGATCTGAAAGTGACAGGGTACCACTGAAGAGGATCAAATTTACTTGCTAGATGAACAGCTGGCAGTACTGAAGAGGGTTTTAGGATAAGAAATAAGGAGACCAACTGGAAGGCTGCTGGGAACAATCCAAAGAGAAAGGATGTTAACCTAAATCAATGTTTCTCAACTTCAGCACTATTGACATTTTGGGCCAAATAGTTCTTTGTTGTGGGGGTTGTCCTGTGCACTGTGGGACAGTTAGTAGCATCCCTGGATTCTACCTTCCAGATGCCAGTAGCACCCACCAAGGTGTAACAACAAAAAATTTCTTCAAATATTGTCAAATGTCCCCTGGCGAGCAAAATCATTCCCAGCTGTGGATCACTCGCCTAAACGAAGAAGTTAGTAGAGATGAAGGGACAGTTTTTAAGATTTAAAGGTAGTTAAATTTGCCAGACTTGGTGAGTGACAAAGAAGGCTGAGTGAGAGGGAAGAGCCTAGGATGAATCTCAGGTTTGGGGCTTGGACAGAAGGGTGGAAGGTGATCATAGGCAGACTGCAGCGCATTCTAGTGAGGATGTCCAAAAGGCAGCTGGATACGTGGTAGGGCACTCAGGGGTGGAAGTATGAGTTAGGGATAGAGATGTGGGATTAACAGTGATTGCTAGAGCTATGACTGCATGAATAGCATGAAAAGAGAATAGGACTGAAGATGGATTCCAGGAGACAAGCAAAGGATAAAGGGAGGCAGAAGAGGAGGAACCTGCAAAGGAGACTAAGAAAGATAGTGAGAGAACTAAGCAGAGACTTAGGAAGAGAATGAAGTCACAGAAAATGGAGGAGAACCTCCTGAGAGAGGACTTATTAAGACACTCAAATGCCAATGAGAGGTCCAGTGAAATAAAGTTAGAAAGGCATCCACAATGATCCAGTGACATAAACTGACTGAAGCCAACACAGCTACTGGGAAGTGTTGGGGACAGGAGCCAGATTATAAGGTAAAGGAGTAAGTAGGAGGCAAACAAGGAGCCACAACTAGAACACACCATGCTCTTCAGAAGTGTGACAACAAAGAGAGAGGCAATGGGAGGCAGATAGGGAGGGGTTTGGGGTTTTTTTAAAATAATTTTCAACCTATCCCATTAAAGCAAAGTCTTCAGCAATGTGGATGGATGCTTACTTTTTTGGGGGGTGTTACAGTTTTCTGGGCAGCTTAGAAACAGCTAGAATAAACCTAGATATAGGATATGTATGTATATTTGAAATATAAAATCTTTAAAACCAAATATTTAGAGGAGTATATTTCAGAGGGAAGTGTCTAAGTGAAACAGAAAAAAGAACATTTGCTTAAAGATTGAAAATTCAATCACAAATAGATACTTTCTATTATATTAGACAAATGGTATATAGTAGGCAGGCAAAATACTGAAAGTTCAATAGAAAAATTACTCACCCAATGACTCAACATGGCCCGATGTGAGCAAATAGGCCTCAACAGCTAACACTTACCGAGTGCTTACTATGCGCCAAGCACCGTTCTAAGCACTTTTATATATATTAACTGATTTAATTCTCAAAAAAACCTCACTAATAGTAGGTACTAACTTTATTTTATCAATGAAGAATATTAAACACAGAGAGCTTAATTAACTTGCCCAAGGTCTCACAGCTAATAAGTGGCAGAGCCAGAATTCAAACCCAAGAAGTCTGCCTCCTGAATCAGTACTTTTGAACATTCTATTATGCTATCTGACATGGGATATTTTTTGATACCTTAATTTCAGCTGGTCTGTAGTAGCGTCTTTTAGGATCTTCCAATGATGTTCTATACCCATCTCTCAAGAAACGCTTAAATCCATATTTTCCTTTTAATTTTCTAACCACTTTATCAAGTGTCTGGCTAAACAGAACTTCATCATCCAAGGCAAATGCAGGATAACTGATGCAGGGGAGCAGGGCAGCATCTGTGTTCTGGGGGCAATAAGAAAAAGAAGGGAAAGTAAGTGTCTGTCATCATATGATCAACACAGCCCAAAGAGAATCACAGAGATGCAAAGCCACTAAGGTTATTTAACTGACAGTGAGACTGCTGTGCTCCAAGGGACAGACAGATGTTTACATGGCATGGTTTAGTGAACCTTACAAAGGAGATAAAACTTCATTCAATGATAAGGAGTATTTTCAAGGTTCAACACTGGACTCAAACTTTAGTACGTTATTTCAGTCATTGTGTAAAAATTTAACACCACTAATTAGTCATTACAACTAGTCTGTCATAACAATTTGTTTATAATAGTGAAAACCAGAAAACAACCTAAAGGTCCAACAATTAGCTGAGTAAATCAGCAGCCATTAAAATTTATATTATAGAAATGTTTACTAATATGGAAACATGTCCATTCAAAGAAACAGGTTATCAAGCATTATGAACAATATTCCTCCAGTTTTATAAAATAAAAATATTATATGTGTACATAAAAATACATGGAAACATACAAACCCAAATGATGTCACCCTAAGATTATAACTGAATGGTGGAATAATGAGTGGATATATTTTTATTATTTGCTTATTTGTGGATTCTGTTTGTCTTTTATCATAATCTTGTATTACTTCTATAAAATAGTTATTTTAAAATAATTAAATTGTTCCATTTTGGGTGTTTTCTAAGAATAGAGCCACAAATAACCCCTCAAAAAATCTGCAATCAGGTATTACATAGTCATTTAAGAGATTATCAGACAAAAGAAAAGGGTGAATCAAATGAGAGAAAAGAAATAAGGAAAGCAGTTTTATTCAAAAGATATTTAAATTATAAAAAATATTCTTCTACATTTCTAATACAGTAAGTCCCCTACATATGAACGAATTCTGTTCTGTGAGCACGTTTGTAAGTCCAATTTGTTTGTAAGTCCAACAAAGTTAGCCTAGGTGCCTAACTAACACAATCCGCTATATAGTACTGTACTGTAATAGGTTGATAATACTTTTCACACAAATAATACATAAAAAACAAACGAACATGAAAAATAAAGAAAACATTTTTAATCTTACAGTACAGTACCTTGAAAAGTACAATAGTACAGTACAACAGCTGGCATACAGGGGCTGGCATCGAGTGAACAAGAAGAGTTACTGACTAGAGGAGGGAGAGGAGGTGGGAGATGGTAGAGCTAACGGATCCTCAGCAATAGGAGACAGAGGGCAAGCTGCAATTGCACTCACAGGTTCTGGTTCTTTGCTGGATTAAATTCTATCTACCCTCTTGAAAAAACGGTCCAGTGATATCTGGGTAGTAGCTCTTTTTTTCTTGTCATAGATGACACGGTAGCAAGGGACTGCATTCTGAAAGACTGCTGCAACCTTCGTGAACCATTCTACATTCGGGTCCTGTGCCTCAAAAACTAACAGTGCCTCCTCAAACAAAGAAAATCCCCTTGCCATTTCCTGTGTCGTGAATCTCTTCGGTTCTTCAGTTACTTCTTCTTCCTCTTGTCACTCCACTCTCTCAATTATTTTCACGTTTGTTGCCATCATTATCGCTTGGCACTTTTTAGCAGTACCAACTACATCACTGCTGCTTTTAAGCTTGCTTCCAGACATCCTGGGCTTGAAATAAAGACACTGTACTACTGTACTCTATACAGTACTGTACAGTAAAGCACACAGAAGCACAACCACTTGTTGAGGATGCACGCACGTGACAATGTACGCCAGACACGTGAACTAAATTATGTGATTGGACCTGGGAATGCACATTCACATCTTTGAAAGTTCGCAACTTGAAGGTTCGTGTGTAGGGTACTTACTGTATATAATATTCCATGACCAAAAAAAATTAATTTTGGCATAATGTTGCTACTCCCCCAAAGAGAAAAACATATATCTAGTTCTGTACTGCTCTATGAAAACTCAAAGGACAAAGCAGCTTTCTCCACAGCTCTGTTCACTTCCTAAACATTGACCTCCCCAGGCCAGAGGAGTAAGCGGCAACATTCTCTCTTATCTCTTCTGCCAACTTTTAACACTTTAGAGTACTTTCTTGGAAAAAGAAACAAAACTATGTAACAATCATAAACAACAGTTCATATTAATTTATTATAAAAATATCTCACATGAGATCTTGATTCTCTGGGTAACAGTGAGCACAAAGTTTGCCGGTTGCGATTGTGGGCATCGAGATCCACAAATATAACTGACCAAGAACAGCCCTGGAATGAGAGAGAAAGAAAAATTTCCTAGATTAACATAAAAGAACTTGTAGAACATTGGGCAATTTGACTGAAAGAAATTTCACATTATAAATCAATGTTACCTCAATTTACAAAAATAATAAAATTTTAAAAAAAGACAAGCAAAAAAATTTCACAAAAATATTAACATTGGTTGCATTTGAGAGTGGCATTACGGAAGATTTTAATTTTTTAAATGTTTTCAGTATTT
Source organism: Monodon monoceros (assembly GCF_005190385.1). Taxonomy (NCBI): domain Eukaryota; kingdom Metazoa; phylum Chordata; class Mammalia; order Artiodactyla; family Monodontidae; genus Monodon; species Monodon monoceros. The sequence continues at coordinate 35,716,117 of NW_021703766.1, forward strand.
CTCAAATTTCTTGCAATAAACATATTAATTTTATAATCATAAAAAATAAATGTTATTTTTCCATTTTTCCGATTTCTCCTTAGTTTTCTTAAAAATCAAAATATATAGATTACAAGATAACTAATAACGGATATTTTAATAAAAGTAAAAAATCATTTAGCTAATACTTCTGACAAAGAAATAAGAACTAATTTGGATTCACAAAATCTGAATTGTACAGTCCTAATAAAGAATGATCAAACTAAATGAATTTAGATATCTAGAATTACAGATATAAAAACTACTTGATCAAAATATGAAGACAGGAGAATCTCAAATAATAGTAATGTACATAATACTTGCTAATATTCATTATGTGTCAGGCACTGTGTTTTATGCTTCACATGGATTATCTCATTTAATCCCCTTATGTAGATATTATTATACCCATTTTACAGAAAACGATGCTAAATCTTAGTATAACAGAGGCAAGGGTTCAAAATCAAATCTGACACAGAAGACCACACCTTGAACACTATATTATGCAATTTCCCACACTAAAAATTATCTTTCAAGTAAGAACCAAAAAGTTGAATAAAAAAAGTGTTAACAAAAAATGATAATTGGTCTGCTAACCAAGTTAAAAAAATTTATCAATACTATTTAGCCATTAGTGCTTTCCATTTTCAATAGCATAGTTTTTAAATAAACATGGTTTTGTTCTTTTATTGGGGAGATAGATATTTTGAAAACACAAAGAATGAAATTGGAATACGACTGCTTCCATTACAAGAGAATACTCAGAAAAATACATGGGGAAAGGAAGAACACCATCACAAATTTTATGTTGCTTCATTACCTTCTAAATCTCATACCAATTCTCACCAACTTCAAAGATGCATTTGCCCTGAAGATAAAATACATTGACTGAAACTCAAAATCTAGTAGTACTAGGCCCTAGATCCAAGCATCATACTCACTCTGTATATTTTTCCTGTTAACCCATGTTCATACATGAATATTAGCTCATAAAATAGAACTTCTCATTCATAATATTATTTCTTAAATTTCTTTTAACTCTGACAATAAGTGAACAAGGAATGAGTGAGGCTGTCTCTTAACCAGATCAATTCTAAACAGTCTTTCTATTATTTGAAAGTCCCTACTTCTCATCTGTACTCACAAAATTGAACCCAACAAACTTTCACGCAGTAGCTGCCAATGTCAGAGTAATGTGCCCTCTGCTTTGAGTAAAACAAGACAGAACATGACCTCTCCTCTCAAGGAGCTGACCCAGGTGATATACAGTCCTAAATCAGATAAATATTAAACAAAACAAAAAGACTGCACGTGGCAATATATGACTATGTACCAGGTGAGTGGTTTAGATGAAAGAATAATAATAAGCCTCTAAAGTTAACAGGAGGAAAACAAAATAGGCACCTTGCGGTACTTCATGGAGAAGGTGAGGACCAGAAATAGGATCTGAATTTTGGGGGAAGGGGGAGCAAGTAGAGTGGTTGGAACAAGACAGCAAAGAAATGAATGTGTATATGATGTTGGGAGCCAATGAATACAGAAAATAACAGGACTTATAATTTACCCCTTAGGCTGAAAATTAATAAAGTTAATTACATGTCAAATCAGTCTGCCTTGAATTTAATTTTTTAAAAGATACAACAATCTAAGTAGGATAATTTATAAATAATGAAATGAAATGGCAAATTTGGTAATTCTTGCCATTATTTGCTTCATATAAACAGCTAACTTCTATTTTCTAGACACAAATAAAGATTCACCAAAGTATTTGTTGAAGTCTCCTCCTCTGCCAGCCTCTAAGAAATAGGCACAAAAGGAAAAATTAATCTCATAATGCTATCATATTTTAACACTAAGATCAAAAGCTAATAAACTATATTGTCTGACTGTCATCTTAAAAAATATACCATGCTTTAGGTATATGGCCCGGACTTACAGAAGAATAAAATTCACCCAAGGCCATGGGCAGCTGTTCCTATTCAGAAGCAAATTTTTTAAAACGTCATCAAGGAGACCTCCATATGGAATTAATTATCACCTACTTTAAATTATCAGACACGTTAATTTTAGGCCTGCAAATTTCAAAGGAAGCTAGACATGTCTGCATCGCTTTGAACACTGCGTATAATATGAGAAATCTTTCTAGTCATCACCTTTTAGATTCTGGCCTCAGCTCATTTGTTAGTATCTTGATTTCTCCAATTAAAGGCAGGAATATGGAAAGATGTTTTATATGTATATGTCACTCCAGAGTATCTTATTAACTTTGGATATTTTATTTTCATCTTTCATTTCCTGAAATTATCATAACTCTGCCATAATATTCTGACTCCAACTAAAGAGCACAGATAAGACTGACAGTTCAGACTTTACTCCCAAACTGAGTTTCTGTAATTGTTTTCTAGTATACACATTACAAGATGATTCAACCTGACTTGAGTTCCAATGAAGGGGAAGAGCTGCACTGAACCATCTACCCAGGCCTCCATGACCATAACAAACACTTTTGAGATGGTATCTATGGCCAAGGGTAACATCTATGACTCAGATAGGCTGGCACCTGGGACCTGGGACCCTTAGCTGCAGTGCTTGCACCTGGACAAATGTCTCCTCGAGCAACAAAATACAAAGAAACTACAAAGGACTAAAAATAACTGTGCATGCGCAGCTGGGCAAATTATGGACAAGATACAAAGAGACCAAAAACCCAACAGCCACTTCTGAAGAGCCGGAAGCAAAAGCAAGGTACTGCGCATGCCCCCTGCACACGACACCACCTAAGGGGTGGGCAAACCACCTAAGGCACCTCTCCGGCCTGACCCCTGGATGCACCCCTACCCTCACCCCATATGAAGAACCAGTTCGCCCCCCACCCAGCAAGCAAGCGAGTGAGCAAGGGAACCTGTTACTTGTTCTCTGTCCCTCCTGGTGCAGCAGGGGCCCCAACAAAACCTTGCCTGAATTTCTTGTCTGGCCTCTGATCAATTCCTATTGATTAAGGAGGCCAAGAACCCTGGTAGGTAACATGACCTTAAGACGATCTCTTTAGTCTCAATTCAAAGTGAAATGATTTGAAGGATTGCCAAGGCCTTTCTTTTCCTCTTTAGACTTTTCTCTGAACCTGAGCTAATGGGCTTACTACCCTCATCTAGCATCAAAGAATAAAACAAGATGAAACGGATCAGTATATCTATTGTGTCAATACTATACATGACCTTTTCTGTTCTTCTGGAAACAAAAAAACAGCACCATGATCAGGACACTTTCTTACCTGGTCCAGCATTAGGCTGTCCTATAGCTCTGTGAGCAAGCCTAGAGACATATTCTGCAGAAACGATACTTGCTGGTGGGAATTACCCCTCTACGCCACGGCTGTAGTGACGGTGGCCTGTAAATAGCCAACTTTTACTTACTGACCCAACAGCAGCTTCCAGTAGCCCTCACTAGAGGAATTCCTACTCACATATTGTTAAAGGGGTTTCAAACTACAGAGAGAGATGAACCTGAGTGTTAATTCTCAGGGTTTTAGAAGAATAGAGCTGAGACTCAGACCCAGGAATCACAAAACTGTTGCTGATGTCTGTGACATGTGCTAACTATAAATTATGATTTATTTAAGTATTATCAAATATTTTTATATCACTATATATATTTATAAATCACTACATATATTGTCGAGTATTGCCATACACACACACACAGACACACACACACACACAGATATATATATATATATACACACACACAGAGAAAATATTTGAAACCATTATGAAATAAGTGATTCTCATATAAAGGATTATATGAGTATGTTTCTAAGTGCTCCAAATTAGCCTTTATTATAAATTTATTTAAAAAATTAAGCCACTTGATCAAATTTTCTTCTTAGATATCTTCTCCCAAACAAAAATATGTTTTGAAAATAGTTTCGGGGTGAAGATTTAAATGATGAGTCCTTTTTCTTTAATAATAAGGCAAGTCTAACAATTTAAAAAAATAAGAAAGAAAGTGCAGGAACACATAATAACCAAAGCTAAAGGCTTATTCCACCCAACAATTTCCCATAAAAATAAAAATTAACTTTTGTCTTATACACCAAAGCACAAAAAGGGCAAAAGTTCAACAAGTGGAAACCTCTTTCAGAAAGATCAATAATTAAGAAGAAAATGGTGTGGTCAAAAGGTACAAACTTCCAGTAAGTCCCAGGGATGTAATGTATAGCATACCTTTGAAAAGTTGTTAAGAGAGTAGGTCTTAAGAAAAAAAGTTGTAACTATGTGTGGTAGTAGTTGTTAACTAGACTTACTGTGGTGATCTCTTCATAATATATACAAATATCAAATCATTATGTTGTATACCTAAAACTAATACAATGTTGTTTCTTTTAAGTAAAAATAACAAAAACATGCCTATAAATTTTAACTTTAATATGCATGGACCACTCAAACAAAGACAAATTTTTAACTTGTGATACTCACTGAAAAGAATTATATACAATGTTTCTTTTTTAAAACAAAACAGATCAATTCACCCATTTCTCCTACCTCCCACATCCTGCCTCAGGCAACCACCAATCTCTTCCCTGTATCTGAGGTTTTGATTTTTTTTAAAGATTCCACATATAAGAAAGATCGTACAGTATTTGTCTTTCTCTGTCTTACTTCACTTAGCATATTTCACTTAGCACCTAGCATAATGCCCTTAAGGTCCATCTGTGTTGTCACAAACGTCACTCCTTTTTATGACTGAATAATATTCTATTGTATGTATGCACACACCACAATTTCTTTATCCATTCCTCCATTAATGGATACTTAGGTTGTTTCCATATTATGGCTATTATAAATAATGCAGCAATGAATCTGTATATTTTTTTCAGTATTATGGACATTTCAACAACATTAATTCTTCCAACTCATGAGCATGAAACATTTTTCCATTTATTTGTGTCTTCAGTTTCTCTCATCAATTTCTTTTAGTTTTTAGTGTGCAGGTCTTTCACCTCTTTGATTAAATTTATTCCTAGGTATCTTGTTCTTTTTGATGCAATTGTAAATGGGATTGTATTCTTAATTTCTCTTTGATAGCTCATTATTAGTGTATAGAAATGCAACAGATTTTTGTGTATTGATTTGTATCCTGCAACTTTACTGAATTTGCTTATTAGTTCTTTAACAGTTTTCTGATGGAGTCTTTAGGGTTTTCTATATATAATATGCATATTCATGCCATATGCAAATCATGACAATTTTACTTCTTCCTTTCTAATTTTGGATGCCTTTTGTTTCTTTTTCTTACCTAATTTATCTGGCTAAGACTTCCTATCTGGCTAAGACTGGCTAATACTATGTTGAATAAAAGTGGCAAGAGTGGGCATTATATTAGTGAAACTAATATAATGTTATATGTCAATGACATCTCAATAAAAAATTAAACTAAATTAAATTTAATTTAAAAAAGAAGAAAATGGCTTAAGAGTTTTCAAAGATAATACATAGCTTTTACCACTAAAGGTAGAAAGCATTTAAGATCCAAGATTTCCTGTACTAATATCTTATATTCCAGATTCATTACCAAGTGGCTTTGGTTTAATTCCTGGTTCTGCCTCTCTGTTATGTGACCTATGAGAATCCACCTCAACTCTATTCATTTTGAGAGAAGGGCCCTTCCAGCCCGAAAGATCTATGACTCTCTGAGTTGCCACCAATCCCGGATGTACTTTTTTTTGAAGCTCTAAATTAATTAAGTTAAAGATACATGATCAGGTCTTCCAAAACACTGTATCAATAGTCTTCAGAAATAATTGAGAATACTCATTAGACCTGAAATCCCTCAAGTCTTGAGGATGCTTCTTTAGGTCTTCACTTGAAAAAAAAAACCTTTCTTTATCTCAGTTCTTTTTCCCGCCACTGACTTTTTTTTTCTTTTTTTTTGGCTGCATTGGGTCTTCATTGCTGCGCTCAGGCTTTCTCTAGTTGCGGTGAGTGGGGGCTACTGTTTGTTGCGGTGCACGGGCTTCTCATTGTGGTGGCTTCTCTTGTTGTGGAGCACAGGCTCTAGTGTGCTGGCTTCAGTAGTTGTGGCTCGCGAGCTCTAGAGCGCAGGCTCAGCAGTTGTGGCGTTTGGGCTTAGGTGCTCCGCGGCATGTGGGATCTTCCCGGACCTGGGCTCGAACCCGTGTCCCCTGCATTGGCAGGCGGATTCTTAACCACTGTGCCACCAGGGAAGTCCCTGGCCACTGACTTTTAATTAGACCACAGATCTTTTAAGTACATGGAGTGATATTATAAAATGATTAAACACTAAAAACATCACATGCACTTTTAAATGTGCTATTGTTTAGCAAGTACATTTTTTTTTTTTTTTTTTTTTTTTTTTAGCAAGTACATTTTTAAGTTAACTGCTGTAGAGGTGGGAATTTTAACATTTTCAAAGTCAGGTTTCTGTAATTCTCCACATCAGAAACAAAGATAAAAGGGAATTTGTAAAACTAGGATACTCTGATATTACCAAAAAAAATTGGAAGATGGAGAGGCCCTACTTGCAAATGTGACATCTGTGTGGCTAAAGGAATAAGACCTTATTTGTCTATATTTCTACCTGAAATAATCAAGAAACAGTCAAGTCAGCAAACATTTGGTGCACAGCTCTGCTGGAAACAGACATGAACTAAACAAGGTCAAATGTTAACTCTGCTGAGAGCAGTTGTTCTCATCCTTGGCTGCACATTAGAATTCCCAGGCAGTTTAGAAAAATCTCAACACCACAGCCTCCCTCTAGACAATTAAGTCAGAATCTCTAGGGGTAGAGCCCAGGCATCAGTACTGTTTTTTAAATTCCTCAAATCTAACGTGCAGCCAAGATTGAGAATTTATGGCTGGGGAACAATACCAGCAGTATATTTACAACTCAGAATCAGAATGCATAGTAAAGCAATTCAGTACTTTTAGAATTATGGCTAACAAATCTACAGAAGCTTCCTGGGAAAAGTAGGCTGAAGGCAGAGCCCTGAAATATAGGTAGTTAAGAAAGGTACCATATATGTTTGTGGGTATATATGTAGGTAGAGAGGATGCATACTAGATATGTAAACAGTATACACTAAGACTCAGGTACCTCAAAGGAGATGGCATGATTGCAAAAAAAAAAGAGCTGACCACTACTTTATAATAGCTGACCTAGACATGCAATTCCATTCATCTCACTACTTGGTTACCATGGAAGGCAGAAGAGCAAGACCTGCATCTTGCCACACTGCTGTTGTAACACTACTAGTTTAGTCTGTGACTCTTCTCAGTCTCCTTGATATACCCCTGAGAAGTTTTGGAGTCCAATGGCTTTATTACCCTTCCTTAGTATTACCAGCACTTCACTAGTAATAACATGAGGTATCACTTATTGAGGGTTTAATCTTTGCCAAGCACTATGCTAAGTTTTTTATTTGCATGACTACCTTCTGAGTTAGGTCCTAGTGTCAATATCTCTATTCGTTTAAATGAGGAAGCTGAGACTTAGGTAAATACCTAGCCAAAGTCACAAATTCACTGGTAGGAGTACAGAGTATGCAGTGATTCTACCTCGTGACACTGAATACAATGGCATTCTTTTATGGCAGATTACACTCCCACTCACACACTCCTTTCTTCCTTCCTTATCTAATATATATATACATATATTCTCTAAATATTTATATACTCATACACACACATATTCATACATACACACATATTTAAATGAATGTATTGAGAGTGAGGCAGGGGGGAAAAGGAAATGAAAAGTATTGAAGGATACATGTAGGATTTCCATGAGTATGTTGACTCTTCAGAGAGACAGAAATGTTGATACAAGCCAAGGGATCAGAGCCAGAGACACCAAGAATCTCCAGGAGAAGCATATTAATTCTCATGATTTTCAACAAGTTCATATACCCCCAAACCCCCATGAGATCTGATTCCTCAATTTCTCCAGCCAGAGGTCTTGAGAGAAAAAGAGTGTGGGAAGTGGGTGATTTAGAGTCTCCTCTTGGGCACCCAGAATGAGGTGCTACTCCCCTCTTCCCAATCCTTTCACGTCTGTGGTCATTCTTAATCCTTCATTTCCTGGATTTAACCAGAATCCTTCCTCCAGAGGAAGTTGAAGTGAGAAGAGAGTTTACGTATGTAGGGAGAGGAAGAGAGGCAGTTGTGTCACCATGCTCCAACATGAAGCTTTCCTAAATGCAAGACTTGAGGTACATGGTATCAATATTATAATTGCCATAACAAAATCCATATCACATTTTACATGTCTGCATAAGTTCCTAAAATGTATCTTCACTGACTTAATTAGCATTTTAATAGCTTAAGGTTAATTATAGTATTAGTTGAACACCTCCTTTGCCGCCTCATCTTTGGAATCTTTACAAAAATTGCTAAGAAAATTAGTTTACTTCTTGATCCAGAGAGGTAACCTCTATTGCTGCATATTATTCCTTCCATTGACGACTCAATCCATGGTCACCTGATTAGGGGCAGAAATTGGTCAAAGATCTTTTAAAAATTTAAGGCAACCCTAAGGGTTTCCCTTTTATCCCAAAGAAAATGAGATTTAGACATATGATTACAACCAGTTGAGGGTTAAGCTAGGATCACGATTTCCAATTCTTTGGCTTCACATGTTAAGCAAGTTCCCCTTTGCATGACATATACATGGATATACATTAAATTGAAACCAACGAGGGAACTGACATGGAAAATATATGGTATATAATGCCAGGAGTATTTTAAAATGTGAAAGCTGAACAAAAGACTAGAGGAAATCCTTCTCAAACTCTTCCAAAATATAGCAGAGGAAGGAACACTCCCAAACTCATTCTACGAGGCCACCATCACCCTGATACCAAAACCAGACAAAGATGTCACAAAGAAAGGAAACTACAGGCCAATATCACTGATGAACACAGATGCAAAAATCCTCAACAAAATATTAGCATCAGAATCCAACAGCACACTAAAAGGATCATACACCATGATCAAGTGGGGTTTATTCCAGGAATGCAAGGATTCTTCAATATATGCAAATCAATCAATGTGATACACGATATTAACAAACAGAAGGATAAAAACCATATTATCAGCTCAATAGATGCAGAAAAAGCTTTTGACAAAATTCAACACCCATTTTCGAGAAAAACCCTCCAGAAAGTAGGCATAGAGAGAACTAACCTCGACATAATAAAAGCTATATATGACAAACACACAGCCAACATCACTCTCAATGGTGAAAAATTGAAACCATATCCACTAAGATCAGGAACAAGACAAGGTTGCCCACTCTCACCATTATTATTCCATATAGTTTTGGAAGTTTTAGCCACAGCAATCAGAGAAGAAAAAGAAATAAAAGGAATCCAAATTGGAAAACAAGAAGTAAAGCTGTCACTCTTTGCAGATGACATGATACTATACATACAGAATCCTAAAGATGCTACCAGAAAATTACTAGAGCTAATCAATGAGTTTGGTAAAGTAGCAGGATACAAAATTAATGCACAGAAATCTCTGGCATTCCTATACACTAATAATGAAATATCTAAAAGTGAAATTAAGGAAACACTCCCATTTACCACTGCAACAAAAAGAATAAAATACCTAGGAATAAACCTACCTAAAGAGACAAAAGACCTGTATGCAGAAAACTATAAGACACTGATGAAAGAAATTAAAGATGATAAAAAACAGATGGAGAGATATACCATGTTCTTGCATTGGAAGAATCAACATTGTGAAAATGACTATACTACCCAAAGCAATCTACAGATTCAATGCAATCCCTATCAAACTACCAATGGCATTTTTCACAGAACTAGAACATAAAATTTCACAATTTGTATGGAAACACAAAAGACCCCAAATAGTCAAAGCAATCTTGAGAAAGAAAAATGGAGCAGGAGGAATCAGGCTCCCTGACTTCAGACTATACTACAAAGCTACAGTAAGCAAGACAGCATGGTACTGGCACAAAAATGGAAATATAGATCAATGGAACAGGACAGAAAGCCCAGAGATAAACCCACGCACATATGGCCACCTTATCTTTGATAAAGGAGGCAAGAATATACAAGGGAGAAAAGACAGCCTCTTCAATAAGTGGTGCTGGGAAAACTGGACAGCTATACGTAAAAGAATGCAATTAGAACACTCCCTAACACCATACACAAAAATAAGCTCAAAATGGATTAAAGACCTAAATGTAAGGCCAAGCACTATAAAATTTAGAGGAAAACATAGGCAGAACACTCTATGACATAAATCACAGCAAGATCCCTTTTGACCCACCTCCTAGAGAAACGCACATAAAAAACAATAAACAAATGGGACCTAATGAAACTTAAAAGCTTTTGCACAGCAAAGGAAACCATAAACAAGACGAAAAGACAACCCTCAGCATGGGAGAAAATATTTGCAAATGAAGCAACTAACAAAGGATTAATCTACAAAATTTACAAGCAGCTCATGCAGCTTAATATCAAAAAAACAAACAACTCAATCCAAAAATGGGCAGAAGACCTAAATCGACATTTCTCCAAAGAAGATATACAACTTGCCAACAAACACATGAAAGAATGCTCAGCATCAGTAGTCATTAGAGAAATGTAAATCAAAACTACAATGAGGTATCATGTGACACCAGAGTGACGTAAGTCAGAAAGAGGAAAACAAATACCATACGTTAGCACATATATATGGAATCTAAAAAGAAAAAGACTAGAGGGAAAAGTTACGAAGAAAGAAAATGAGAATTCTTAATGAAGAGGGTTTTTTAAATTAAGCAATCTTCTTTTAGTTAGAAACCTAAAATTTAAGCAGTAAACCATATTCAAAGGAAAGGTTGTTCAACCATGGGCTGCTGTATAAATTACAGACATTCTCTGATCATAATGAATGACTTGGTTAATAAATGGCCAAATTAATTAAACATGCAATTCAAAAAAATAATCAAAGTCTGTTGTTGCTATTGCTGTTTTTTTACCTGGTTGCCAAAGAGGTTGAATCCATTAATTGCTTCTAGAGCTGCTTTTGCTAAGCCAACAGAGCTGCAAGAGAAAAGGAAACACTTTATAACTCTGATGCATCTGGCTACAAAATAAGAACCATTATCTGGTGAATATTCATAGGCAAGTTTCTTTATTAACACTTATAACATCTTCCCTAAGAAGAATGATGTCTAAGAAACTTTAGTCTGACATTTCACTATTTTAGTTTTCCTTTCTTATAGTTAGTGACCTTCAGGGAAAAATATTTCTAAGTTCACTTTGATCTAGACAAATGGTCATACTATTGATGGGAGTAGTCTTAACTCCAGTATCATTTATATTCACTAACTCAAGGAAAAAAAAAAAGATTAAGTTTAGAGGAAGGTGTACTATGATGACATGTGCACAGCAACACCAGGGTGGGCATCATTAGCTCTGATCAACTAACAGAGCTTTTCTGATGTCAATTCTGAGCCCTAGAAAAGATTTTGCATGCCATACACTTTCCACAGAGTGTAGTTTAATATACCCATTCAAATACTCTTTGCTTAGGGTCCAATAAAATAGGCATTATTTTATGCTCACAGAGCAAATGATCATCATACTTCTCATTTTTTGCTATATTCTTCTCTTTGAAATAAAATGTGTACCCCTTTGGCCTCTCAAATGCCTCATACAATAGTGCTGGAAAATGGGAAGACCCAAATTTCATTAAAAATATATGACACTGTCATCTGATAAATATCAACCTTTAAATATTTTAGATCTAATATCTAGTTTATTTTAGTTATTGCAATTTTTTGGTTTTTTCTCAAAGAAACTGCATATTCCATTAATCATTTTAAATTAATGACCTGTCATCATTTCTCTAAAGCAGTGATTATCAAAGTGTGGTTCCCAGAGCAGCAGCATTACCTGGAAACTTGCCAGTTCTCACTGCTCTCTGGGACTGGGGTGTTAACAAGCCCTCCATGTGCTTGAATGGACTTTAAATTTGAGAACCACTGTTCTAAGCTATTTATGTCATCACGATCTATATTTTCTATGGGTTGTTTTACATGAAATGTTAAACAAGTAAGCATTAATTTTACTATAGGATAGTAAATAGGTGGGAAACACTTTAAAATACGTGAATGGGAAGGAATATACCAATTATTTTATAACTTTAAATGAAACAGAACCTTTAAAAATTGTGAATCACTATGTTGTACACCTGCAACTTATATAATGTTGTACATCAACTATACTTCAATTTTAAAAAAGGATAATTAATGTATGGAGATAGTGATCAGGTGGAAGATAAAGAGAGGAAAACAAAAACTTATAATTCAATGTCCTAATTGGCATACCTGAGAAACTTTTGACACATTAACTCTCAGATGCCTATTTTAAGTTTTAAAATACCTTGGAATTGATAAAGCAATGCAGTTTATAGGAATAAAGTGAAATCCAGGACCTCAAAGATGAGCTAAGAGAAGGAACAGATTTTTTTGTTTTTATTACAAAAGTGAAAGCACAAAGGTGAGTGACTCATACTATAAGATTTTACTCATAGCCAATATGATCACAGATATAGAAAATCCTAAAGAATCTACAAAAATGTGCTACTGGAGCTATTAAGGACATCTGGCAAGGCCCCAGGAGACAAGATCACTATCAAAATCAATTTTATTTCTACAAACTAGCCATGGGCATCTGGAAATTTAAAGTTAAAAATAAATACCACTTACTATCACATGAAATATTTTAGCATAAACTTAACAAAATATATGCAAGACCTGAACACTGAAAAACATTTCTGAAAAAACTAAAGAAGACCTAAATAAATAAAGAGCTATCCCATGTTCAAAGATTGGAAAACTGAAGATCATTCAGATGTCAGTTCTCTCCAAAATGATCTATAGATTCAATGCAATCCCAATCAAAATATCAACAGGCATTTTTGTAGAAATTGACTAGCTAATTCTAAAATGTATGTGAAAATGTAAAGTCCTGGGTTAGTAACAAAGTTTTTTTAAAGGAGAGCAAAATTGAAGGACTACTTCGGAGGCAGAAGAGCTCCATAACTATGAAGGCAAAAGAAGAAATTTCTGAAAAGATGAGAAGAATCTGTGGTAGCGTAGAGCAGTTCTTCTTGGTTTTAAATAAAGCTATTTATTCCTTAAAAAAAAAAAAAAAGCTGAAGGACTACTTGATTTCATGACTTACCATAAAGCAACAATTATCAGTGCAGTATAGTATGGGTCAGGGCAGACATATAAATCAATAAAATAGTCTAGAAATAAACCCATATGTATATGATCAAAGAGCCAGGTAATTCAATGGGGAAAGAATAGTCTTTAACGGTGTTGGAAGAATGAAATATCCATATGGAAAAAAAAATGTACCTCAATCTTTGCCTCACAGTGTACACTAAAGCTAATTTGAAATAGATCATGACTTAAATGTAAAAGCTAAAACTATAAATCTTTTAGAACAAAACCTAGGAAAAAATCTTCTCAATTTTGAAGTGGCAAAAATTTCTTAGACACATAAAACGCTAACCATAAAAAATTCTGATAAATTAGATTTCATCAGAATTAATATCTCTGATATTCAAAAGATACCATTAATAAAATGAAAAGGCAAGTTACGCTCTAGAAGAAAATATTTGTAAAACACATATCTCACAAAAGACTTGTATCCAGAATACACAAAGAACTCTTAAAACTCAGTAAGAATACAAACAACCCATTTTCAAAGTGAGAAAAAAACTTGAACAGACACTTCAAAATGAAGATATATGAAGATACATAAATGCCACATGAAAAGATGCTCAATAAAATTAGTCAACAGGAAAATACAAATTAAAATTACCACATACTCATAAGAATGATTAAAAATAAAAATACTAACAATACCAAGTGTAGACAAAGATGTGGAGCAACTGAAATTCCTACCATACATTATTGGTAGGAATGAAAAATGGTAAATTCGTTTCAAAAAACAGTTTGGCAGTTTCTTAAAAAGTTAAAACACTTATTATATAACTCAGGAATTCTACTCAGGTATTTTCCAAGAGATATAAAAATATATGTTAACAAAAAGATCTGGATCCAAATAGTCATGACAGGTTTATTTTTAATAGCCCCAAACTGTCAACAACCCAAATTCCTATCAACAGAAAATGGATAAACCAAACTGTGATTTATCTGTACAATGGGATACTACTTGTCAATAAAAAGGAACAAAAGACTGAAAAAATTAAATGAAATACATGAACGGGAAGGTGGAGTTGACATAATTTTCCTTATTCATCTAAGTACCATGAAAAACCCTGGACATTGCATAAACAAAGATAAAAAGGCTCAGAAAAATGGAAAGAAGGCAGACTGCCTAGGAACCTCAGGATTCTAGGAACAGCACTATGGTGAGTCTCCTGAGTATCCTTTTTGCCTCATATATACCAGACTTAGAGCTGAAGAAACCAACAACTAGGAAATGTAGGTAGGTGCATACAAAAAATCCCCAACAAAAGCCAATGGACCAGGAAAAGGGCAGCCTAGAAAAATAGAAAACTTTTAGACAATAACCACTCAAAAAAACTGTGACCCTACTCCCACCCACCCCTGTAAATGCTGAGTGGGAAATTTAGACTTCTACGCTCCTGAGTCTATAATGAGGAACTGCATCCAACATCCAACCACCTCAGTTGTGGTGGTGTCAGAAAAATCCAAGGAGGAAGTCAAGACTTTCATTCCCGATGGATGACAAAAGTCTCCCCTCTCACACTTCAGTGTCAGTGGAGATCACATAAGGTGCCTAAACTTTCATTCCCACCCATCAGTAATTAAGTGAATCTCCCCTTCCTCTTGGGATGGTGCCAGAGGACGTCCAGTGGAGAATTAAAACTTTCACTAATGCCCAGCTGTAAAGCGGCCACACCCTTTCCCTGTCATGTAAGTGGAGGTCAACTGGAAATCAGTAATGAGGTACTTCCATTGTTCCCAGCCAGGGAGGTATTAATGGAAGCCTACTGGGGAGCTAGACATAACAACCCAGACCCAGCAGTAATGAAGAGTCTCCATCTTGGGTGTCAACAAAAAAAAAACCTGGCCTTACATTCTCACCTGGCAGTAATGGGGTGATGTGCCTACTCCCTTCCCCTGCCAGAGTGGTGGCAAAAACTACAGCTAAAATAAAAATGTAAAGTCCCCAGGGTCTTATAATACCCCCAAAATCCATGTCTCAATAATAATAATTTTAAAAACCACTCATCATATCTAGAAACAGGACTATCTCAAACTGAATAAAAAAGGGCAATCAATAGATAGAAACACTGAGACAAAAGAGATGTGAGAATTATCTAAGATTTTAAAGCAGCCATGACAAAAAGGCTTCAGTGAGCAATTGTGAGTATGACTGAAACAAATGAAAAGAGAAAGTCTCAGCTAAGAAACAGAAAGTCACAGCAAATTTTTTAAACTGAAAAATACAATAATCTAAAGCTCAGTGAACAGGATGAAGGAGACAGAAGAAAGAATAGCTAAACTGGAAGATAAAACAAAAGAAATAATCAAATCTGAACAAAAGAGAGAAACTAGACTTAAAAGAAACAAACAAAGAGAACCTCAGGGACCTGTGGGACTTTAATAAAGATTTAACATTCATGTCATTGGACTTCCTGAAGGAGAGGAGAGAAAGGACGGAGTTAAAAAAAAAAAAAAAAAGCACTTGAAACAATGGCAGAAATTTTCCCAATTAGCAAGAGACAAAAAGCTGAGTGAAACTCAAACAGAATAAAATAAAAATATCCATTCTAGAACACATCATAACTTCTGAAAACTAAAGACAAAGAAAAATCTTGAAAGTAGCCAGAGAAAACAATTTACCCACAGGGGAAAAGCAATTAAATAACAGTGACTTACTTATAGGAAACCATGAAAGCTAAAAGGATGTGACTCAAGAGTTTTTAAGCATTGAAAGAAAAGAATTGTCAACCTAGGACCTTATACCAATAAATATATTCTATTTATTTAAGCAAGGCGTTCTCAGATGAAGGAAAAATAAGAGATCTGTCACACGCAGATCTACCCTAAAAGTATGACTAAAGTAAGTTCTCAAAACAGAAAGGAAATGCTAGATAGATAGATATAAAGAATATGGTAAACAAAAATACTGATAAATACAATAGGCTTTTCTTCTCCTCTTGAGTTTTATAAATTATGTTTGACAGTTACAGCAAAAGTTATAACACTATGGTTCTAAATGTACATGGAGGAAATATTTAAGATAATTATATTATAATAAATGGGGGAGGGTAACATGACACAAACGAAGGTAAGGTTTCTATAACCCCTCTAACTGGTAAAATGATGACATCAATATACTGAGTACATATGTATACATAATAATATAGAGCAACCACTAAAAAGCTATAAAAAAGATACATTCAAAACCACTATAGAGAAATCAAAACGGAATTCTAAAAAATGTTTAAGAACCCACAGGAAGGTAGGAAAAAGAAAACAGAGAAATGAAAAAGAGAGAGAGTAAACCTTAAGCTCAAATATATCAATAATTACATTAAATGTAAAAGGTCTAAATACGGCAATTAAAAGAAAGATTGGCAGAGCTGATTTAAAAACATAACCCAACTATATACTGTCTACAAGAAACTAATTTCAAATACAACAATATAGGCAGGTTGAAAGTAAAAGGATTTTAAAAAGAAGTATCATGCAAAAAAGCAAAAGATAGCATATAACTGAAGTCCCAAGCCCAAGTATTTGGAGATGGGCCTTTGGGAGGTAATTTGGCTTAGATTAGGTCATGAAGGTGGGGCCCCAATGAATAACGGGATTAGTATGTCCATGCCACACAGCATGTGGGATCTTAGTTCCCTGATCAGGGATCAAACCTGCACCCCTTGCAGTGAAAGCATGGAGTCTTAACCACTGGACCACCAGGGAAGTCTGGGGATTAGTATCCCTTTAAGAAGAGATGCCAGAAAGCTTGCTTTCTCTCTCTCTCTCTGCCATGAGAGGACATGGCAAGAAGCTGACCATCTGCAAATCAGAAGAATGTCCTCACCAGAGAACAGAAATGGCTGGCAACTTGATCTTGGATACTCCAGCCTCCAGAACTATAATAAACAAATTCCTGTTGTTTAAGCTACCCAGTCTATGGTACTTTGTTATAGCAGCACAAATCAACTAATAAAATTCTATATAACAAGAATATATATATATTTTTCCAGTGCCCACCAACATATACCAAGAGATCATACCTTGGCCATAAACAGAATCTCAAGTCTATAAAAGAACTGAAATCATACTGTGTTCTCTAACCACAATGGCATCAAACTAGAACCAATAATAGGACAACAACAGGAACATCTCCCAACACTTGTAAAGAAAACAATACACACCTGTCTACATAATCCACATGAACCAAGGAGGAAGTTTCAAGTGAAATAAAAAAATAGACTGAACTGAATGAAAATGAAAATCTAACATCAAAATTTATGTAGTATAACTAAAGTGCTGAGAGGGAAATTAACAGCACTAAATGTATATATTAGCAAAGAGAAAAGCCTCAAATCAATTATCTAAGCCCAATGTAATGAAGCTAGAAAAAGAGCAAAATAAACCTGAAGCAAACAGAAGGAAATAACATAGATAACAGCAGAAATCAATGACATTCAACACAGAAAACAGAAAAAAATGAATGAAACAAACACCTGATTCTTTAAAGAGCAAAAGAAAATTGACAAACCTCTAGAAAGACTAACAAAGAAATAAGACAAAACACACGTGACCAATATTAGGCATAAAACAGGAGATATCACTACAGACACTGCAGACATCAAAAGGATAATGAGAAAATACTCTGAACAATTTGATGCACATAGCTTAGAAGGAATGAATTGATTCCTGGAAAAGCACAAACTATCACAACTCACCCGATATGAAATAATTTGAATAGCCCTGCAACTATTAAGGAAATTGAATCCATAATTTTCAAATGGTCAAAAAAGAAATCTCCATACATAGATGATTTCCTTGAAGAAATCTACCAAACATTTAAAGAAAAATTGACACCAATTCTACACAATCTCTTACAGAAAATAGAGGGAAAAATACACTTCAGAGTTCATTTTATGAAGCTAGCATTAAGCTGATACCAAAACAAATCAAAGACAATACACAAAAAGAAAACTATAGACCAGTATCTCTCATGAATACAGATATTAAAATCCTTTTTCAAAAAATTAGCAAATGGAATTTAGCAATATGTGGAGTGAATTATCACCATAACTGACCAAGTGAGGTTTATTTTAGGGATGCAAGGCTAGTTTGATAATCAAAAATCAATCAATATAATCCACCATATTAGTAGGCTAAAGAAGAAAATTGACATGATCATCTCAGTGGTATTAGCAGAGGAATAGATACATAGAACCCAGAAAGAGACCAATACAAATATGTCCACTTTATTTTTAACACGGCACAAAGGCATTTCAATGGAGGAAAGATGGCCTTTTCAACAGATGCAAATAATGCTGAAGCAATTGGACATTCATATGGAAAAAAAAAAAAAAAAAAAAGAACTTCAACCTAAGCCTCATCACACCTTATACAAAGTTAACTCAAAATAGATCATGAACTTAAGTATAAGACATAACACTATATAACTTTTGCAAAACAAACCATCAGAGAAAATCATCAGAATCAAGGGTTAGGCAAAGAGTTGTCAGACTTTACACCAAAAGCCCAATCCATGAAGGGAAAAATTATAAAATGGATTTCATAAGAGTTTTGTGCTAACAAAAAAACAAGCTACAGACTGGGAGGATATATTTGCAAAACAAAGAACTGACAAAGGACTAGTATCGAGAATTATATAAAGAACTCTCAAAAATCAACAATAAAAAATAATCCAACTAGAAAATGAGCAAAAGACATGAGACATTTTGCTGAAGAGGATATGCAGATGGTATATAAGCACATGAAAAGATCCAATATCATTATCCATTAGGAAATGCAAATTAAAACCACAATAAGCTATCACTACAAACCAATCAGTAACTAAAACAAAAAATAGTGATAACACCAAATGCTGGCAAAGATGCAGAGAAATTACACTACTCATACATTGCTGGTAGGAATGTAAAGCAATATAGGAACTCTAAAAAACAGGCTTGCAGTTTTTTAAAAATCTAAACATGCAACTACCCACCAAATGAACTACTGGGCATTTATCCCAGATAAATGAAAACTTTTGTTCACACAAAAACATATTTAAAAAAAAATTTTTTTTTTTTTTGGTTACTTGTGCTTTAGGTGTCATAGCTAAGGTGTGACCTTGTCTAACCCAAGGTCACAATAATCTACAACTACGTTTTCTTCTAAGAGTCTTATACTTTTAGCTCTTACTACCGGTCATTGACCCACTTCCAGTTAATTTTTGTACATGATATGAAGTAGGGATCCAAATTCATTCCTTTACATATGGCTATCCAGTTGTCCCAGCACCATTTGTTGAAAAGACTACTCTTTCTCTATCACTTATCTTTGTACCTTTGTCAAAATCAACTGACCATAGATGGGTTTATTTCTAGATCATTAATTCTACTGCATTGATCTCTATATCTGTTGTTATACCAGTACCACACTTTTAAAGTATTGTAGAAGATTACTATAACTACAGTAAGCTCATTATTGTAGTAAATTTTGAAGTTGCAAAGTGTGACTCCTCCAACTTTGTTCTTCAATGTTGTTTTGGCTATTCTGGGTCCCTTGCATTTCCATATAAATTTTAGGATCAGTTTGTCAATTTGTATAAAAAAGACAGATTTTTGATACAGAGTACATTGAACACAGGATATCTTTCCATTCTTGTATGTCTTAATTTTTTTCAACAATATTTTATAGTTTTTGATGTACAAGTCTTGCATTTCTTTTGTTTATCCCCTCTACTTTTAAAATGAGGAAACTAAGCCCTGAGAGATGAAGTGTAAGTGGCTTTCAAATGCATCCTTACTTTCTCTTTGGTGAAAACTCTCTTCCCTACTAGAATCTATGCAGATCATTTTACCCTGGTTCTGAAGAACAACTGAGCCAATAATCTGGGATTAAGATACTGCCCTACTGCCTCAAATCTGCTATCTAGCTTTTCACTGCCTGAAGAAGTACCTGATGCTTCCACAGGTTAAACAAATTCCATAACAATTCATGTGGTACTGCTAGTATATTTAAGACAAGGGACACAGTCTCTTTTCATAGCCAAAGTCACTTTAGAGAAATGACAAGAAGGAATAAAGTCCAAATGAAGAATATGTGGTGGTTTAACACACGTCTGCATTGAGGACACGGGGAGGGGGAAGGGTAAAATGGGATGAAGTGAGAGATTAGCATTGACATATATACACTACCAAATGTAAAATGGATGGCTAGTGGGAAGCTGCTGCATAGCACAGGGAGATCAGCTCCGTGCTTTGTGACCACCTAGAGGGGTGGGATAGGGAGGGTGGGAGGGAGGGAGACGCAAGAGGGAGGAGATATGGGAACATATGTATATGTATAGCTGATTCACTTTGTTATACAGCAGAAACTACCACGACATTGTAAAGCAATTATACTCCAATAAAGATGTTTAAAAAAAAAACAAAACACGTCTTCAAAATCTTTTTTTTTTTTTGCAGTACGCAGGCCTCTCACTGTTGTGGCCTCTCCCGCTGCGGAGCACAGGCTCCGGACGCACAGGCTCAGCGGCCATGGCTCACGGGTCCAGCCGCTCCGCAGCATATGGGATCTTCCTGGACCGGGGCATGAACCTGTGTCCCCTGCATGGGCAGGCGGACTCTCAACCACTGCGCCACCAGGGAAGCCCACGTCTTCAAAATCTTTGACACTTCTCCCATCACAAGGTGGAGAATCACTAGAATATGGCCTGGTCTTACTGACTCTAACAAACAGGATGTAGTGAAAGTTATGCTGCATGATTTCCGAGGCTAGGTCATGAAAAGAAATACAGCTCCCACCTGGCCTGTGGGTTTTGAGACACTGAACCTTGGAACCTAGCCACCATGCTGTGAGGAAGCTATATGGAAAAACTTCATATATGGGTCTTCTGGCAGACAGCTTCTGCCAAAGTCCCAGTCAACACTCTGATACCTGAGTGAGGAAGCCTTCAAAGTTGACTCTAGCCCCAGCCACAACTGATGGCAAACACATGAGACCCTAAGCACCCTAGCTTAGCCTAGTCAACCCTCTGAACCATGAGAGTTAACAATAATAAAAGATTGTTGTTGTTTTATGCTTCTAAGTTTGGGGTTGTTTATTTGAAATAATAGGTAACCAGTTAAGAACCTAAGGCAGCTTCCTAACTGCACATGCACCCAGCACAATCATATCTATTCTTGCATACTTCAAATGGAAACCAAACAGTACCTGCATAAGAATTCTAAATTCTCAGAACCTAAGAGTTAGAAGAGCCCGTAGGAGTCATATGCTCTGACAATGCATGCAAAAACATTCACTGCCGACTGGTTTTTTTGCTTAAGGATGTGTCCCCAATGCCCTAGGAGTCTCCATTAGCCCCCAGTGCACCAACGCTTACAGGCATTTAACCTAGCAATACCAGAAAACTTCCACTTACAGTGTGAGGTATATGTGTTATTAAGACTATTCACAGTATTTTGAGAAGTGAGAGAAAATAACTTATTCAAAAGGCAAAAACATAAAAAATTCTGTACTGGAGGAGATACATAATATAGCCAGTCCAAGGTTCTATGTTTAAAAATGATGCAAAAAGACAGCTAAGGGATGAATTTGGAAACTGTCTTCTAAATAAAGCATTACAAAAGAAAGAAACACTGTACCTGGACTAGAGAAAAGGTCAAATTCTTAATATTTTAATTTTCTTTCCCAATGCAATTGGTTGAATAATTGGACTTAATTGAAATTCACAAATATGTTAATTTATTATTTACTGGTTATTTAAAACTCTGGCAACAGCAAGCTATTTAGAAACAGAAACACACTCCTATTGTGATCTTACATTTATTGGCAAATATAATACGTATGTTGTAAGAATTAAAAGTATTTTACTGGCACAAGACATTATCAGAAAATTATTCCATGATTAGCTAATGCACGTATTAATATTAGGTGACTGTAAACAGAACATTCACCAATTTGATTCTTGCAAGGCGTTACCTCAACACTTACTTACGGGAACTAAAGTAAAGTCATGTTTACCTGGGAGATAGTTTGTAATAAAGCTATTTATTGCATAAATGAAAGCTTTCCTAGAAAAGATGATGGGTTTGGACTAGGTGATTTAAAACCCACCATGGAATCCAAAAAATTAACTGGCAAGCATGGAAACTAAATTTACAATCTCCTATTCATTAACCTTATGCTTTAACTCCCTAAGCTATCCAATCATACTTTCTGAAAGAAAAAGGACTTTACAGTACTATAGTTTTAATGGGTGTTCATGAATTGCTCAGTACAGAAAAAATACATAAAATGAAGCAGAATGGATGGATAGCTGTTTGTATCATAGCTCAATGACTGGAACATCAAAAATGACTTAAGGAGACTAAGTAGTTACTTTAAATAACAAGCACTGTATGAAGTAAAATGGCCACTAAAAGCATCTTAAACTGAGTAAAGTAGAGCTATGTGGTTGCTTATCTGATATTTTAGTGATAGCTTTCTTTATTGCAAAAGCCTAGAGAACAGAACATAAAACCATAAAACAGAAAAAAAGAAAAAAACAACCACACACACAAAAAAACCAATAATCTTTCCATTTGGATATATAACTACAATAATCTTTCCATTTGGGCATATATTACTAAATTACTACTAAGTTATTACAGCTTTCCTTTTTGTTTCCCAATAGCCAAAAAATTCAAAGTTAGGTTTGGGATTCAATTCACATTTTATAGAAGACTCATCTCTTCTCCAAAACAGAGTTTTGGTTTAAAGGGTTTAAAGACAGCCCCAAGGTGTAGAAATATCCTTACATAAATGAGGAAGGGAAAATATTAAAATTAAAAACTTGAATTAAACTTGGAGCAGTTAAGAGGACTACCTGGATATATAACTCTGGGGATGAAGAATTAGTGTTATAATAAATAGGTACCAAAAGAATATATGAAGGAAAATGCAATTAAATCCAATAATATAAGATTTTTAAATGTAAGGGAATTTATTAAAAGACTTAGAGAATAAACAGAAGAAAAAAGGAGAATTATTTGAAATAGTTCCAGACACCCTAGGAGAAACTAAAAGGAGCATGTTCCTTGAGGAAAGTTAAGTCAACAGAAAAATCGGGAGAGCAGCGAATGGTTACTTAGGAAACATTTAGAGTTATACTGAACTTAGAGCAATGGACTCTTTTACCAAATCCCTGAAAAGGGTGAGGCTGCTGCGAGAATGGTGTTGGTTAAATGTAATGAGATCACTTTTTAGAAAACAATTCTGAAGTTATCTAAGAAATGCTAAATAATTCAAGAATTTGGACTGAAAGAGATACCAGCAAACCTGGGGCTGAAAAGGGTAGAATCAGGAAGGGACTGACAAAAGCATTATGCTGAATCAAGCTTTACTGATTGCTAAGCAAAGATATCCTTGAAACTTAGCAAAATGTCACCAAGATTGTACACCCTGCCGTTCTTTCAAACTTCAGGAAAACTTTTTCAGACTTTAAATTACAACGTGATACAGTAAAAATAACATTGGATTTGGAGGCCAACCACCTGGAATTCAGTTCTAGCTCTACTCACTTTTGATTTGAATCATTTAAGGAGTGGAGGGGAGGAAATTATAAAACCTTCTAAACTTTAGCTTCCTCCTGTATAAAAGGTAGTAATGTTTCCTGCTTGGCCTAAATAAAAATTAATTCTGTAACTGTACAGTGCTACAGATTGCAATTATTAGAGGACCGCTGAGCATGGATGCTGAAGAGAGAGCCTCTATCCTCAGAATACTATGTGTAGGGACTTCCCTGGTGGCACAGTAGTTAAGAATCCACCTGCCAACACAGGGGACACGGGTTTGATACCTGGTCCGGGAAGATCCCACACATCGCGAAGCAACTAAGCGCGTGTGCCGCAACTACAGAGCCTGCACTCTAAAGCCCGCGCACCTAGAGTCCGTGCTCCACAACAAGAGAAGCCACTGCAGTGAGAAGCCCGCGCACCACAACAAAGAGTAGCCCTCGCTCGCCGCAACTAGAGAAAGCCCATGCGCAGCATCGAAGACCCAAAAGGGCCAAAAATAAATAAATAAAATAAATAAATTTACTAAAAAAAAAAGAAAAGGAATACTATGTGTGTATGTTTCGGGGGCCCGGGGGCAGTAATCTTCTTTGATCAACATGCAGTTTAGAAGGGATGTGCACACTGTGGCAAAAGAAAAACGGACATTTACCAAGCCAGTGAGCACAAGGCCTTAGGGAGCATCAAGGCGATAGTCAGATTGTGCTCTCTCTGATTCCTGCTAAGGAGAATTGCATGGCAGAGATGAAGAATGACAAAGAAAGTTAGAGGGCAAAGGGCAGTATGAGTACTTACAGCAAGAATTACTGTTTTATTTCAGGCTTTCTAAAATTGTGAGAACAGTTTAAGGATATAACAAGGATATTGCATTAAGCAATCCTTGGATCAGATCCAACTAGGCACAGATAGTTCTGGGATGTCTTACAGCAATAGACTAAGAGGTGTGACTTAATCCCTTACTGGTAGTGGCTCTACATTCTACTCCCTGGGCATAAGCACAGAACAGATTGCCAACAAACACAGGAAAGGATGCTCAACATCACTAATCATTAGAAAATGCAAATGAAAACTACAATGAGGTATCACCTCACATCAGTCAGAATGGCCATCATCAAAAAATCTACAAACAATAAATGCTGGAGAGGGTGTGGAGAAAAGGGAACCCTCTTGCACTGTTGGTGGGAATGTAAATTGATACAGCCACTATCGAAAACAGTATGGAGGTTCCCTCAAAAACTAAAAAGAGAACTACCATAAGACCAGCAATCCCACTACTGGGCATATACCCTGAAAAAACCATGATTCAAAAAGAGTCATGTACCACAATGTTCATCGCAGCTCTATTTACAATAGCCAGGACATGGAAGCAACCTAAGTGTCCATCGACAGATGAATGGATAAAGAAGATGTGGCACGTACATACAATGGAATTTACTCAGCCATAAAAAGAAACAAAATTGAGTTATTTGTAGTGATATGGATGGACCTAGAGTCTGTCATACAGAATGAAGTAAGTCAGAAAGAGAAAAACAAATACCGTATGCTAGCACATAATATATGGAATCTAAAAAAAAAAAAAAAAGACTAGAGGGAAAAATTACTGAACAAAGAAAATGAGAATTCTTAATCAAGAGGTTTTTTTTTATTAAGCAATCTTTTTTTAGTTAGAAACCTAAAATTTAAGCAGCAAGTCATATTCAAAGGAAAGGTTGTTCAACCATGGGATCTAAAAAAAAAAAATGGTTCTGATGAACCTAGGGGCAGGACAAGAATAAAGATGAAGATGTAGACAATGGACTTGAGGAAATGGGGAGGGGGAAGGGTAAGCTGAGACGAAGTCAGAGAGTGGCACTGACATATATACACTACCAAATGTAAAACAGATAGTGGGAAGCAGCTGCGTAGCACAGGGAGATCAGCTAGGTGCTTTGTGACCACCTAGAGGGGTGGGATAGGGAGGGTGGGAGGGAGATGCAAGAGGGAGGGGATATGGGGATACATGTATACGTACAGCTGATTCACTTTGTTATACAGCAGCAACTAACACAACAATGTAAAGCAATTATACTCCAATAAAGATGTTAAAAAATTAAAAAAAAAAAAGAAAGATATTGGTCTCCCACCACTGCTGCCATCACTGCGTCCATGAGTGCCTTAGGGCTCAGGTCTCCTGTAGTTTCAAAACAGACCATTTTGGCAGCAGAGGTGACATATCTCAAATAGGCTTGTGGATACCTGAGCTAAGAAACATTTGGGGAAAAAAAAGGTTTGAAGTTCTTTTAAGTGTTCTACCATGGAAAATTAGAAGATGAATGCTAAATGTATAAAACCCATCATCCAAAGCTAAATGGCAAACTTCATTTCCCATCCATTTGAATAAAACTGGCCTGCTACAATTGAGATTAATTTTGCATGGAAAAGGTAGCAAAGAACATCGCTTAATGATCTTCCTAGCCTTGAAATAAAATCCTTAATGATTCAGTTTAAAGATGGCACAGTTACAGGAAAACATGTTGGAGCCTCTGTTTTTTTCGCTAGGGGCCTCTCAATACCCTCACTTTCTAGGGTTAATGGTAACTTTTACCCAAGGTTCTTTCTGAACTTACTACAATTTTTATAAATAGGAAAAACCCTACTCCAAATATTTTATACTGAAAATAATGCCAGTGGGACCATACTGGCATATATTAAATATTTATTAAAAAGCAGAAAAGGGGTCTGATAAATCATAATTACTGAAAAGGTAAATTTAAAAAAATCACCTTTTCCAATCATATAAACTTTCTGTCTTGAATTTGACTGATAATCTGGAATGTTGAGAACTTACAGCTGAAATATAATGTTATCTTCCTATTTTTAGTATTTGCCAGAATTTGTTTAATGTCTGAATTGCACTTTACCACAAACTATTTCTCTCCTTTACTGTCTTCCTTACATATTGCTATTATTCTACTCTGTATAATAAAAATGCCTCATATGAATCATAAAACTTATAGAAAAGTTTGTATGTTAGCTGTCCGGAGTTAAATGAAAAATCCTTTTTGTTTCAATCTTTGTTATTAAAATATTCTTAAATATGTGAGTATACTTACATTTCAGTGTTTCCTTATGCCAGGTGTTCAAATGCTTTATATATACTAACTCAATCATTACAACAACTTTATAAAGTACATTACTATCTCCATTTTATAAATCAGGAAACTGAGGCACAGAGATCTTATATAGCTAGTGATCTGGAGCCAGTTTTTAGTTTACTAAATATCTTATATCAGCTTAATTTTTTGTGTGTAATTAGTCCTTCTATCCAAGAAAGTAGAGAGCTGCAGATTCCTCTTAACCAGTGTTTCCTAAACTGTTTCTTCAAATCTCAATAAAGAGACTAAACTGACCTATAGCTGATAACCTTTAGGTTCTTAAATCTTTTACTGTGAAATGGATAGGACTAATTGAGCTACATTTTTTAGTTAAACAAAATATAAAGGGTATGAGTATCTCGTTACAATAAAAATCAGCTCTATAACACGAAAGGGAATTTTACATGCAATGCATATACAATTGCTGTTTGGCAATTTTAATGTACTTGATCTTTCCAACAGTGTCATTTCAAAGAGGAAAAAGAAAATGACTTGGTTGAGCAGAAAGGCCAAGCCTTGGACTGGATACTGATATGCACGTACTGACACCTTGGGAAGCTGGGAAAGACACCCTGCTCTTTTCCTGCATCTGTTGATGGGCACTGAGAGCAGACTCTTCCTTTAATTTTATGTGCATTTCATCTGAATCATATATAGAAAAAAGGAGATGAAAATTACATAGAAACCAGAGTTCTAATCTAGTTCTTTGATTTTTGTTCATGCTCCACACATTTAAATTAAAACAAACAAACAAACACTCAGAAATCAGCAAATTACCTCGAATGCAGCTCTGTGCTGCCATTATTATATTTGCTTCCTCTTTCCCAGACACCAAAGTCAGGCACACGGTAAACTCTTTCTACACAAAATACAAGGTTCTGAATAAAAGAGACCTAAAAGAAAAGAGATGAAACATAAGGACACGTAAAATAACAGGACCTTTAGATATTGATAAGAACAATCAGATATTTGAAAATTTGGATTTGAAATTCAAAATGTATTTGCCTACCAACACTTTTTTAACATGCTGAAATTTTTGTGATTATTACATTACTATGAATACACTCTCATATCCGGTTTTTCTAATATAAAGCCTAAAGTGAGAACCTAATATAAATAGTACAGAAATAAAATTTAAATCCTGTCAATGTTCCAACTATAATTCTTCAATGATGTATCTATCAACATTACTGTTCATGAGGGCTGTGCATCTTAAGAATTAAGAAAAATATAAACCACTGTTTTATACTAGATAATAATATTTGGAATCTAAAATGTCAAATGTTAAAGAAGTCTAACACTTTGGAGATAAAAAGGTATTTTTCAGTTCTAAAATGAGTCAGTCTCATGGTAGATCAACCTAGAGTCTTGAGTTTATTACTCATGGAATCTGATCTTCCTCCTGCCTTTTCTATAGCTATAGGTACCCATTTTTATACACTCAAAGCTTACAGTTGGAGATGGGCCCAACCAATAGGCCAGAAATCACAGCTTTCATGTAAAGATTTCAAACATTTGATTAAATTTATACTTTCAATAGTAACTATGGAAAGCAAAGATTATGGTCAGTTCTTACTTAATAAAAGTTTATTCATTTTAATAAAAACAATATCTTATGTGAGCTACTGGTCCTAATTACAGGGTTTTTTATTTAGTCATCATGTTTGGTTCAATATTGCATACTGAATATGTGCATCTTGTCTACCCTCTGTCTCGCTATCCCTCTAAAGTGGTAATACATATTACCTGACCTCCACCCTACACACCTAATTAATTTAATGTATATATTCTTAAGAATGACACATAATAACACTAAAAACCAAGGTAAAGTTCCACCAGTAGACTAGAAACTTTGA
Organism: Monodon monoceros; assembly: GCF_005190385.1. NCBI lineage: Eukaryota > Metazoa > Chordata > Mammalia > Artiodactyla > Monodontidae > Monodon > Monodon monoceros. The sequence goes on from NW_021703766.1 coordinate 35,744,911, forward strand.
GAAATTATAGAAAAAGAGTAGGAAAGAATTGGTTGAGAAATCAGAGCAGAGGAAAACACAGCCTCTTAAAATGATTCTTCCTTGTTCTCTAGGGTCTCTAGAAAGTCTCTAAGCCCAGAGTTAACAAATACATTGCTCAAGAGTTGACCAGGAAGCAGTCTACATACGTTCTCTCACAAATGATGAATGGCTGAGGCAGTTGAATCCGTGACCTTTTCATTCTCAATCCCAACATAGAGATATCTGCCCTCAGAGCCAAGAAGAGCTCACATATTTCAGTGAAGGAAAAAGCAATTAGGGTGTTGGGGCCTCACAGAAATATAACAGAGCATTCTAGGTTTTCATAAAACACAAACCTATCCTGTCACTTCTCCACCAAAGAGTGGAGCAGTACACACCTCCAGTAAACATTTTTTTACTTCACATATTGGGGAGGGTCTTCCCAGCTTTCCCAATTTCTTGTTACCTTACCTATTTCCCTAAGGAAAACCTGCCCATATAAAAATTGTGGTGTAATTTCATAAAACCTGATGTCTTCAGCTTTTCCATGGTCTTTAGAGTTATTTAGATTCTATAAAACATACAGGAAATACTTAATACTTGTCAGGTCTCCAAGTTAAAAGATTTGAAACCATCTAAATCCTTCTTCCTCTTACGACAAACTTCTTAAGTATATAGCCCATATACTTGCTTCTTCCCCCTCTTAGGAGGACTTTAGGACCAGGGCTGGGCCCAAGTGAGGCAGTCTGCTCAGGCTGCATGAATGGTGTAATAGTTGGCCAAGAAGGCATTTTTGGCTAATAAGTCCCGTAAGTAAAACTAAAATACCACTTACATTCCAGTTCCGCAAAAAAGGAGTTTAGAAATTGCCATTCCACTTCATCCTAACAAATAAAAAGCTTTTTAACTCTTCTTGGATCCATGAGAGGGGGGAGGACACAGAGCAAACTGCTGTCCCAAGACTGGAGAGACCCACAGGCCAAAACAGGCAGTTATGGCTCCCTAGAGCATAGACTCATGAGCAGAAACCACCTAGGGAATCAGTGCTGGGGTAGTAAAATCTGAACTGTAATTGACAAATTGCTAGAGGCTCACTTAAAAACTCTTGAAAGGTAAAAACTCCAGGGCGACCCAGTCATAACAGGGTCCCGACAATATTGTGAGATTTACCTCCAAGAACTCAGCCAGGTTCCCACAGAAAATATCCTAGGAAAATCCCCTGTAGCTTCCAGCAAGGAGAGGGAAAAAGTAACCATTTTGAAATACATTGAAACATTCTGTTTTTCTTAAGAGGGTCTCCCCTTAGGGGAAACTAGTTAATCAAAGCCAGACCTGCTGGGCTATTTTCAGAGCCTAACTGACTGGGGAAGGGAAATACCCAATTCCAGCCAGCTCTAACCTTCCACATGGGGAACAGAAATTTTCAATTCCAGGCTACCAGAGCCATCCTGTCCTACCTAAGGGGAGAGAAAAAAACTGAAAACACTTATGAAGTTCATAGTCCAGAGGCACAGGCTAACAGACTGGGACCTAACCGTAGGATTATAGAAGGCTAACTAGAAGACTGCCTAGGTCCATGAGCTGATCGTGCTCTTTGAACCGTTCCTATAAAACCCCTCACTACCTCCTCCAGGTAGGTACACACAGTTCTGAGGGCATTAGACCGCTGTAGCCCCCTTTGCCTGGCAAAGCAATAAAGCTATTCTTTTCTACTTCACCCAATAAATAAATAAATACTGCCTAATCATAGCAAAATAATAGCAACAATGTATTGATAACTGATTATGTATGTTTATGACTATACCTTATGTGTGTATATGTTTATGTATGCTTATATATAAATAAAATAAATGACAGCAAAGATACAAGGGATAAGAGGAAGGAATTAGGATTATTTTGTTATTATAAAGTACTCACACTATGTGTGAAGTAGTATAGTGTTATTTGAAAGTGGACTTACTGTAAATGTATATTGCAAACTCCAGGGCAACAAGTAAAAAAAGTAGGAAAAAAATGAAATGTAAATGATATGCTAAAAAAGGAGAGAAAACAGAATCATATAAAAAAACTCAATTAGAGCAAAGGGAAAAAAAGAGTGGAAGACAAAAATAGACAAACTATAAGGGCAACAAATAGAAAACAGTAACCAATACAGCAGATAGTAATCCAACCACATCAATAATCACTTTGAATGTCAACGTTCCAAATGCACCTATTAAAAGACAGAGATTGTTAGAGTGGATCAAAAACCATGACCTAACTATATGTTGTCTATAACAAACCCACTTTCACTATAAAGACACATACAGATTTCAAGAAAATAAATGGAGAAAAATATACTATGCTAACACTAATCACCAGATGAGAAAGCTGAAATAGCTATTTAATTTCAAACAGAGCAGACTTCAAAGGAAGGAAAGTTATTAGGGATAAAGAAGGGCATTATATAATAATAAAGGAGTTGATTCTCTAAGAAGACATAACAATCTTTAACATGTATATGCCTAACAACATCAAATTGTGAGGGAAAAAAGCAACAGAATTGGAAGGAGAAACATGAATTCTCTATCAGAGTTTAAGACTTCAACACCTCTCTATAAGAAACAGATCCAGCAGGCAGAAAATCAGGAAGGATATAGTTGAACTCAATGACATCATCAATCAACTGGATATAAAGGACATTCACAGACTATTTCACTGCAGAACAGCAGAATATATGTTCTTCTCAAGCTTACACGGAACACTTACAAATACAGACCACATTCTGGGTCAAAACCACACCTTAACAAATGTAAAAAGATATAAATCATACAATGCTCTCAGTCCACAAATGATTAAACTAGAAATCAATAACAGAAAGACAACTGGAAAATCCCCAAACATGAAGATTATATAACATAATACTAATACTATATGGGTCAAAAAAAAATGAAATGAAACAGCTTTTCAAAATTTTAATTCAATTTATAGCACTGAATGCATATATTAAAAAAGAAGAGATCTAAAATGAATATTCTAAGTTTCTACTTTAGAAAACTAGAAAAAGAGCAAATTAAATCCGAAGGAAGAATAAGTAAAGAAATAATAAGAATTAGTACAGAAACCAATGAAATTGAAAACCAAGGAAATTAAGAGACAAAAATCAATGAAACCAAAAGCTGGTTCTTTGAAAATTAAATAAATAAGCTTCTAGCTATGCTAACTAAGGAAAAAAGAGAGAGGACACAAATTACTATTAACATAAACAAAAGAGGGGACATCACTACATTTCCCATGGCAATTAAGAGTAAGTAAAGGAATACGAAGAGTAACTCTATGTTCATAAATTTGATAACCCAGATGAAACAGACCAATTCCTTGAGAGCCACAATAAAACAAAACCAACAAAAAAAAAGAAACAGATAATTCAAGAAATTGAATCAATAATTATAACCTTCCAAAACAGAAAGCATCAGTTCTAGATGGGTTCAATGGTGAATTATACCAAACATTTAAGGAAGAAATTTTATCAATTCTCTACAATCTCCTTCAAAGGATAAAAGCAGAGGGAATACTTCCTAACCCATTCTGTGAGGCCAGCAATACCTTAACACCCAAACCAGACAAAGACATTATAAGAAAACTACAGACCAATAACTCTCATGAACATAGATGCAAAAATCCTCAACAAAATATTTGCAAATTGTGCTTCCTTGGTGGTGCCGTGGTTGAGAATCCACCTGCCAATGCAGGGGACATGGGTTCAAGCCCTGGTCTGGGAAGATCCCACATGCCGCAGAGCAACTAAGCCTGTGTGCCACAACTACTGAGCCTGCGCTCTAGAGCCCACAAGCCACAACTACTGAGCCCGTGTGCCCTAACTACTGAGCCCAGGCTCCACAACAAAAGAAGCCACTGCAAGGAGAAGCCCATGCACCGCAACGAAGAGTAGCCTCCGCTCACCACAACTAGAGAAAGCCCGCACGCAGCAACGAAGACCCAATGCAGCCAAAAATAAATAAATTTATAAAAATATATATTTGCAAACTGAATCCAAAAAAGTATAAAAAAGAATTACACCACACCAAGTAGAATTTATCTCAGGCTTGCCAAGCTGATTCAACATTAGAAAATCTATTACTGTAATACATCACAACAAAAGACTAATAGAGAAAAATCACATGATCATTTCAACAGATGAAGAAAAGTATTTGACAAAATTCAATACTGATTCATGATCAAAAATTCTTGGTAAACTAGGAATAGAGGGGAACTTTCTCAACTTGAAATGGACTATCTACAAAATATATACAACTAAAATCATAGTTAATGGTGAGAAACTCAATGCTTCCTCACTAAGGTCAGGTACAAGGCAAGCATGTTCCTTCTGGCCACTCCTTTTCAAGATCATACTGGAAGTCCTTGCTAATTTAATGGGGCAAGGAAAGGAAATAAAAGGTATTCAGATTGGGAAGGAAAACATGAAACTGTCTTTGGTGGCAGATGACATGATCATGTATGCAGAAAGTCCAAAACAATCAACAAAAACCCCCTGGAACTAATAACCAAATATAACAAGTTGCAGGATACAAGTTTAATATATAAAAGTCAATTACATTCCTATATATCAACAATGAGCAAGTGGAATCTAAAATTAACATCCCCAAAAATGAAACAGGTATAAATCTAAGGAAATATATATAAGATCTATATGAGGAAAACTACAAAACTGATTAATGTCATCAAAGAAGAATTAAATAAATGGAGAGGTATTTCATGTTCGTGAATAGGAAGACTCAATGTTGTAAAGCTATCAGTTCTTCCCAAATTGATCTATATATTCAATACAATCCCAACCAAAGTACCAGCAAGTTATTTTATGGATATTGACAAACTGATTCTAAAGTTTTTACAGAGAGGCAAAAGATCCAGAATAGTCAACCCAATTTTGAAGAAGAACTAAGTTGGAGATATCACATTACCCAATTTCAAGATTTACTATAAAGCTATGGTACTCAACACAGTGTGGCACTGGCAAAAAAATAAACAAACAGATCAAAGGAACAGAAAAGAGAGCCCAAAAATAGAACCCCATAAGTATAGTCAACTGATCTTTAACAAAGGAGCAAAGGTAAAACAATGGAAAAAAGACAGTCTCTTCAACAAATGGTGCTGGAACAGATGGACATCCTCATTAAAACAAAAAAATGAATATAGAAACAGAACTTATATCCTTTACAAAAATTAACTCAAAATGGATCATTGACCTAAATGTAAAAGCAAAACTATAACTCCTAGAAGACAACACAGGAGAAAATCTAGATGACCTTGGGTATAGTGATGCCTTTTTAGATAAAACGTCAAGGAAACAATTTATGAAAGAAATAATTGATAATCTGGACTTCAATACAATTAAAAACTTGTGCTCTGTGAAAAATAATGTCAAGCGATTCAGAAAACAAGCCACAGATTGGGAGAAAATGTTTACAAAAGACACACCTGATAAAGCACTGTTATCCAAAATATACAAAGAACACTTAAAACTCAACAAAAGAAAACAATCTGACTAAAAAAAAATTAATTAACATTCTATGTTTGCAATGCATATTTATAATTCTCCAATTCTGGTATTCTAGCCCTTGAATACTTATAACCCATACCTTTGTTTTATACCCAATTATGAAATATATCCATTTGGATTTTCCATTAAACACCATGTTCTAAATTCTTCCACCATTTGTAAGTACTTCTGATTTCTGTTTTTCACCGTAAGACCACTGGTTTTCTATGCTCTAGGTCTAGAAACACATCTGTGGCTACTGTGTCTTCTTTATCCCCTATATCATTCTGACACCAAGGTCTGCTATTTTTCACACAACTTTTGTTGTCAGAAAGGTTCTGTGAATCTTGACACAGTATCACAATTCTCATGTCTAACATTCAAACCCTCCCTCATCTTCCCACCCTAAGCCTGCATGCCTATATGTACTCCACAGTCTGACAGGAAGCGTAGATTCCAATTGGGCTTGGTCTTGCTCATTTCAACTGAAACACTTTTCTATGAACCTTCCTTTAGTCCCAGTTCAAATCTCCCCTACTTGGTGAAAACTCTGACTTCTTTCTCCTAACTCAAACTGCACTAGACCACAGTTCTTAATTTTTCTTTGTTTAATGTGTTTTTCCCCTCCACCTCTAATTAGTATTCAGGTCTACCATCTCTTATTTACAATATGAAAATCCCACAAACTCTGAAACTCGTTTTTTCTTAACTCATTTATCAGCAAAACCCATAACTGACCTCAGATTATCTGCCTTATTTATCGCACTTTATGTGAATATGCATATGTCAATGTAAAAATATTAAGGGGCTATGTATGTGGTTTTGCCCTAAACCCTGCTGGGGTTATAACATAAATAAGGTATCTTATCACCTTTTCAAAACACACAAAAAAATTTGATATCTAAAACTTATTTGGTCCCAGAGGTTTCTTCCTTTTTTTAAATAAATTTATTTATTTATTTTTGGCTGCGTTGGGTCTTCATTGCTGCGCACAGGCTCTCTCTGCTTGTGGCGAGAAGGGGCTACTTTTTGTTGCGGTGTGTGGGCTTCTCATTGCAGTGGCTTCTCTTGTTGCGGAGCACAGGCTCTAGGTGTGCGTGCTTCTGTAGTTGCGGCTCACAGGCTCTAGAGCGCAGGCTCAGTAGTTGTGGCGCACGGGCTCAGTTGCTCCGCGGCACGTGGGATCTTCCCGGACCAGGGATTGAACCTGGGTCCCCTGCATTGGCAGGCGGATTCTTAACCACTGAGCCAGCAGGAAAGTCCTAATTTCTTCTTATCATTATTGTTTCTTTATTATTTAGCTACACTTCTAAATAGGTTTTACTTATGTGTATTAAAAAGGCACAACTGGATGAATGTATAAGATTATGAACTACTAGAGGGCAGGACTACATGTACCAATTTCACAGCACCCTCAGTGCAGTTCAGTGATGACTTTGGTGTTTAGTATATGATACAATTGTTCTCCCTGCATGGATCACAGGAGAAAAATAATAAGTATATAATATACCTTCTTTTTGATGGAATTCTCATTGTATATACCATCTCAATAATGAAAGCTTTTTGCTCCAACTGTGGCCATATTTCAAAATGTGTTAGCACGTGGGTCTGTCTGTGTGTTTGTTCAAGCATTATTGCCTATGAAAGAAATGTTTCTCAACTTTGTCATATACAATATTTTCAAATTTCCTAATAAGAATAAGAAAATGGTACTTATCTTTTGGAAAGCATCAAGAACTCTACTGAGGTTGGACAAATAAAAATAAAATATAATAAACGTATTTTTTTACTTTTAAAAGGATGGGTTACAAAAAGCAATGATATGAAAGAAGACATAATAATTCTAAGAAAATCTGCAAATGCTATTTTATTTTCATTGTTACTAAAATTTCTAAAAGTTACAAGTTTTTATCTCAGATCACTTGAAATATAGCCTTCAGAGGAGTAAAGTTTTATAACCTGTTACATACTTTGTTCATTTTTAAAGTGCTTTGCATTGAAAATATAAAGACTTTTTGCCTGAGTATCCAAAATCTAGTATCTGGCTATATGAATTTAGTAATCCATTTTATACAACTAAAAATAAGTTTGAAAAAGTAAAAGAAGAAAGATATTCTCAGAGATGAAATTTACTACTAGAGAATTTGGGGAAATCATACCTCATCAGTGTTATAGATAATCTGGAGTCCTGAGGAAATCATTTCCACAAGGTAAAGGAGATAGAGTGACACTGCATTTATCTGAAAACAAACATTATAATAGGTTAAAGGAAACAACAAAAATACTATGTTATGAAATTAAATGTAAAAGCTAAAATTACAAGTCTTTTGCTCTAGTAATGGCATATAAAAACTATTCCCTTTCCTATGAAAAATAAAGGAGCTATGGATTTAGTTCATAATAATAAAATCTCAGCTTTGTATGTAAAACTCTAAAATCCTCAAATTCATTGTGATGGTTATTAACAGCTGATTAGGGACTATTTTTACAACATTTGCTTTCTAAGATTTATTTTTAAACTCTAGATCTAAGTACTTCTACTTTGAAACAGTTTTGCCCCACAGGCTATGTAATGTCAATCCAACTCAAATGTATGTAAATGAAAAGAACTGTTTGGCAATTAAGACATTAGGACTATGCCAGTACACCATAAACAACAGGCAGTGCATCTTGTATTCAGAGAATACAGAACTTATGTAAGCAACTGCTGGAACACAGTAATCAATAATTTAAAATCTATTTATGAACAAATGAGTTTTTTCTCTTAGTTTATTAGTTTATTAAAGATAAACATTATATGATCTAAACAAAACAAAGAAAAAGACAATAATGCCCACTTTAACCAAAAATAAAGATTCTCATAGAATTCTGAATAGGATGTGTAAATTTTCTAGAGAAAACAAGCAGTGAAAGATAAATACTACAACATGGACAAACCTTGAAAACATAACGCTAAATGAAAGAAATCAGTCACATAAGACCATATGTTGTATGATTCCATTTATATGAAATGTACAAAATAGGCTTATTCACAGAGACAGAAAGTAGACTGGTAATTGCCTAGGGCTGGGGTCTTTGAAGGAGATGGGGAGTGACTGCTAATAGGTACAGGATTTCTTTATGGGGTGATGAAGATGTTCTGAAACTGACTGTGATGTTGGCTGCACAACTTTGTGAATATGTTAAAAACCACTGAGTTATATAATTTACATAGGCGAACTGTATATTATGTGAATTATATCTCAATAAAGCTGTTATGTAATAAACAAACAAACAAATAATGGGAAGCAGTGAAATTTTTTCATTTAGCCAAGAAACTGCTAACTTGAGTTAAAAACAGAGAAGGCAAGATGTAATTTTCTCCCCATATAATTCTAACCCAAAAGATTATTACCCAATAACAGCCTTGGTACCTTGTGCCTTCCTTGACTCTCCTCCAGTCCTTTTTGAATAACTGACAGAAAGTTGGGGCAGAAAATTATTTGTGCCCTAGATGCCTTGGACAAAGCAGCCCTGTGCTGCCAGGGCCTACCAGTGGGGGTAGCTCTCTCAGGAACCAGAACTATTGTGAGCATCTCCTGATTTCCCAGCACTCAAAGTCCAAGTGTGTGTCGGGGGTCTTGTCAAGGTCCAAGTGGGCCACATAAAAAGACAGAGTATTCCAGTTTTTAGGTATTTTAGGTCAACATCAACTCTTGAGGGACTTTTCTCAGATCACAGTAGGGAAGAGTTTCATTCCATTGCCAAGGTCACCCAAATATTTTCTTAGAGCACTGACACTGGCCTGTCAGAAATGACCTCAAAGAAATTTCATTACTATTGACAGCCACTTACAAAAACACCTCAAAGAGTTCACTGCTCTGAATTTCAGGAGGCTTCTGTGAGAAAATAACAGTAAGTGGTAAATTGTACAGGGACTACCAAATAACAGGTTGACCAGCATTTATTTGAAAGCTACCGTGTGCCAGGCACTGAGCTTAAATTCTGAGCTACAAAAATAAGTGAGCCACTATCTTCTGAAAACCCTATGTCAATAGTAAACATATTTGTCAAAGCAAAAGGTACAGAAAACCTAATTAGGTGATAATTACAAGGAGAAGGTTGAGCAGCTACATATTCATGTAACACTAAAACTCCAAGGAACAGGTTACAAATAAGTGTAAGAGTTTCTGCTGCCTAGAAATGGGGACACAACTTTCTGTGTTTGGAGGAGTCATACTAAAGTAAGACATTTCAGATCTCTAGAGAGAGAGGAACTATACAAAGGAGATACTCTTATTTTAGTAAGGAATATATGAATAATAAGTATTCTATCCTAAAGACTACAGAACCAAATGATGAACAGGAAGAAAATCCATTAAAGATAAACAGCATATATAATATTTGTATCCTAGAAACAAGGCAATAGGATGTCCTGCTAAAAGGAGTACACAGATGTGAGAGAAAAAGTGAAAACAAAACAGTCTTATGCTGTATTCTTAGCACATAACATTTATATACAAAATTTAATATAGTATGTAAGATAAAATTTATAGACTCCAGAAATGCCTTTGGAATTACATTTTAGTGGTATGTTTTTCACCTTATTGAAGGTTGATATATTAAAAATGAACTGTCATGTAACAAAAACTTCTGATTTGCTGTTATATTACTGCTAATTGTCTTTTATTCCCTAGTTCCTAAATATTGAAATTCCTCTAAATTTGGTAATAAGAACAAGCTTTTGTCACTGAAAGAGCTGTAGGATTCCTTCTTCTAGATAGTAATAATACTATAATCTATCCACCTGCCCTTTTTGCTTTTGGACCAAGAACTCAGTCAAATTTAATGTTCAATCACAATACCTAATTCAGTCCTGGTGGGATTTCTTCATTTCATGGTTGATTTTCTACTACTGTTTTGAACAATTTATGAAATCTACTTTTTAAAAATTGTAAATAGCCTCAAATCTTCTATGATGTAGAGTATAAATGGAGAAGAAAATTTGTAATCTTCTCTTTTTACCTGAAGATGACCATATTCCTCATAGGAGAGAATCTCATCTCCTGTATGTACGTTGAAAACAGAGTGAAGGCATGTTGTCGGGCGTGGATCCTGCTTAAACTGCTGGACCTAGAATCAAATATAAAATTTGAATAATGCTACTAATTCACATTTTTATCCAAGATCAGAGATTATAAATTATTTTTCAAGACATTTTTTAATGGGGAAAGCAACAGCTTATAGACAGAGGATAGAAAAAAGCAGAAATGTTATTACTTTTTCTAAAGAAACAAAACACAGACAACTCATAATTAGTAATTTAACAGTTAACACGATTGCTAAATACTTAATTGATATTTCACAAACATAGCAACTCAAGTGTAATAGGGAGCTTGTTAATATAGTAGCATTGGCTTTTGTAATGTTTTGCATCTTATTTTAGAGTCAAATAACGGTTTACTCTGTGGGACAGGATTTCAGGGATTGTATCCCACTGTACTGCTATTTGGAAATGCTTACATGACACTCAATGAAAGAGTGCTTCAGGCGACATTCTAATTCAGTAAGTGTTCAAAACTTCAAATGCTTTTTCTTCCTCCAAGGATCACAAATTGTAACCCATGCTCTTGTCAACGTGTTTTCATTTCTTTTGCCACACATACTCTCATTTCTAAGGCACCAATTCCAAGCAAATATAGGCCATACCTTTACTTATTAACTAAATGAAAAATTTAACCATTTTAGAATACTAAGTAATTACTAAATGACAAAAAGACAAACTCCAAGAACAAACAGATATTAATTCAATTCGGCAAACATTTACTGACCAGTTATATGCCAAGTATGCCAAGTACTAGTTCCTGGAAGTATGAGATGAATAGGAACAGAATGAATAGAATAACACATAGCTCTATGTAAGGCAATGACTTTCTTCTCTATTTGATGGTATCTGGGTGTTCATGATCTTGTCTTGTTTCACTTGGCTAAGGAACCACATAGAACCATATTCTCTTCTCTACCTTCAAATTTCTTCTCCATCCTTAAAGTCTTATCTCAAAAAAACCCCACAAAACCTTCTTTTATAAAGTCCCTTCTGAACCCCAACTAAAATTCCTTCCTTTGGACTCCTACATCAAGGTGCTTATCACTCAATTGTTTCTCCAGTCTTTTATTTTCATTAGTTGTCTGTATCTCCCACTATCTTACAAGCTTATAGAAGTCACACTACCCAATATGGTAGCCACTAGCTACATGTGACTAATTAAATTAAATTACAATTATATAAAATTTAGAAATTCAGTCCTTCAGTTACACTGGCCCCATATCAAGTATTCAACAGCCACATATGACTAGTGACTTCTGTAACTGTTCAACACAGTAACAGAGAACATTTAGATCATCACAGAAAATTTATTTGACAGTACTGTGCTAGAGAGCTAACACACCTTTGCACCCCCAAGAGCCCTGCACAAACAAATAAGCTCTCCCTATGGTTGAAATCAACAAAATGAAAGTCAGGACCTATCAAAAGATAATCAGAAATGAGAGAGAGAGGGTAAAGGTAGGGATGTACACCCTCTATCTATGTAGTGACCAAGCTATCCAGTGTTAACTCAGAGAAGGTGAGAAGGCTACCCCTTCTCAGTATCTGAAACTGCTGGCAATAGTCTTAGACCAGCGGTCCCCAACCAGGGACCGGTTTCATGGAAGACAATTTTTCCACTGATCCACTGGTGGGGGTGTGGGGGTTGATGGTTCAGGTGGTAATGAGACTGATGGGGAGCAGCAGATGAAGCTTCAATCGCTCGCCCGCTGCTCACCTCCTACTGTACCGCCCAGTTCCTAACAGGCTGCAGACCTGTACCCATCCACGGGCCAGGGGCTGGGGACTCCTGTCTTAGACTACACAAATAGAAATCAATGTGGTCACTACTTTCACAGTACCATGACTATTATCTCAAAGTGTTGAACATTATTCTGGGCTCATAGACAAAAATGTGGTTAAATTAAAACAAAATACATTTTGCCCACTTGATAAGGATCTAGATGGATACGGTTTTCTTAGTTTAATAAAGTGATTGCTGCAGTTGACAAGGCAGTGTTTGTCATTTGTCTTCAAGACACACAAGTACCCAGCATGAGAATTTATATTCATTCAATCACTGTGTCAGGGGAAAAGCAATTACTAAATGATTAAAGATGCTCAAGTGGGGAATTATATAATTATGCTTCGAGTCTTAAAGCTGTTAAAGACAAATAATTTAAAATTTCAGAAAAAATAAAAGACCCAAACTCTATAAGCTTTGACAATTAATGGGGCATACTGTATGTAAAATATAGACAAAAAGTACTCTTGAAAGCAGTCAAAATCAAGCGGACATCAGTTAGTATTATATGATATCTGGCATTTGGCAAGTAAAAATAAAGAATAATTAAAGTAAATTTTTCTAGATTAAAAAAATATAGAACAATTTTTTTTCTTCTTGTATTTTATTTAGACTTTTCCTGAAAACTTTAATCATTGTGAATAAGTAGTTTATCATTCAGGAAAAGGTACTGAGTATGCTGTCATCCATTCTTAATTTATAGACTTAAAATATGCACTTAGGTGGGAAAAATCATCTCATAAGGGAATCCTGGAAAAATAAACTTTATAAAAGTTTAATGATTTCTCATGAATTAGAAACTACTTCGTAGCATTTTAAATAAATTTTTGAAGGAGATAGAGACAGCAACATTCATAGCCTATTGTAAAGCAAATCCCTGCCCGTTGAACTACTAACTGCAGACCAATTTTGAAATCTGAATGCTTCTCCTTAAGAAGTGTTAATAAAAATAGGTATATGAACATTTAAAGGTAAAAAACGTCCTAATGTTAATAAGTAGAAATTAATACAAGCAGCAAGCCAATAACAGAAATCAGATTGCTCTACATTCTTCAAATCAAGGAAAACTCTATTCATTCAAATTCATAGTAAGTTAAAATATCTCCTTTAGGTAGTATTACTAGAAAATATGTCAGGAAGCATGCTTTACAATGAGAAGCAACAAAAGTGGAGAGCCTTAGACTTTCGAAGTCATGATTTTACTTCAGAAGATGAGCCTTAAGGTTAAAGAGCACTTGAACACTACAAATATGTTTTACTTTAGTTTTAAGTGAAGGCCAAAAGATATAATTTCATATTTAAAAATATGGTAACTGGGGGTGGGGGTAGTGGGATGAATTGGGAGCTTGAGATTGACATATATACACTAATATGTATAAAATAGACAACTAGTAAGAATCTGCTGCATAAAAAAAATAAAATTCAAAAATAAATAAATAAAATGCAATTAAAAAATAAAAATATGGTAACAGTCTCTACTGCTATGGAGTCATTAAGGAAATGGTGAGCACCAATAAGAGGTGAAGGTATGGTGGGACGCACTGAGCTGGGGGCATGGTTCATTCCAACTGAGTCGTATGTGGATTACAGTAATATCCTCCATGCCTACTCTAAAGGTTATGGGACTCAAGAAAGATTATAACAATGAAAATGTTTTAAAATTTGTAAAACCCTACATTTTGTAGTATGCAGAAATGCCTAATCCTAATGTGACCTACACCTTCTTACAACTCACACTTATTTTAATGGTCTACCATCATACCTACATAAGGCAAAAAATGATAATCCTTTGTAATTTAAGGAATTCAAGACAGCTTAAGTCACATTCAAGTGTATTCAAAAGAAAACATAGTTGTGAATACTGGTTAGAAAAGTTGAATAATATTTAGAAAAGGACATTAACAATTGGTTAAACAAGTCACAAAGAAAAAAATTTATATTACATCATTTTCTTCCTTTTGATAAACAATTATAATTTAAGTCCGTCAGCCTGGTTAGCAAACATACGAAATTCATGGCTCTCACAATGTTTCCTCGAGAGAAAAGTTGAATTCATAGACATAAAGCATTCATGAAATGATAAATGTGAAATAAACAGTAAACTTCTCACATAAGAAAAAATAACTTAAATCACACTTACTTCAATCTATATGACATAAGTTTAATTCAAATATGTCAATATGACATAATACTTTATTTCAAACATTGAAAAACCTTTATAATAATGATTTGCAAAGTTAAATCTCAGTAGACAGATTACAGGTTTTTCATATATCTCTTATTATCAGCTGTGAATAAATTTACTTTCTCTGCAAACTAACATTGTTTGGTTGCCATTTTCTGGTGACAGAATATAAGTTTTTTTGTTTTTTTTTTTCATTTTGACTTCAGATACAGGGCTTAAAAAAATGTGCTATCACAAAAACAATATAGTATTCATATGACAGAGATATACAAAACATTAAGTGATCAAAATTGCCTGCATTATTTACTGAAGTGCATCTTTGCTAATGAATCATCAAACCTGAGAGTGGCATGACGCACTGATGTAAATATTCAATATATGGATGCTTACTATATTAGGACCTGGAAACACAGAGGTGTATGTAAGTAGGGGGAATATCACATTATATTTGTATAGAGCTTTACAGTTTAAAAAGTTTTATTATGCATATTATTTCTTTAATTTCCAAAATAACCCTGTAAAGTTTGCTGTTTTCTAAGCCTATAATTCCTGCCCTCTTTACATGTAAATGAATGAAGTTATTATAGTCTTAAACTAAAGTTCACTTAAGCCAGAGTACTAACATGTCCAAAAGGAATTTTGATAAGGATTTTCTTAAGTAATACAATATTGGTTAGAATTATGGATATCGTGAGGTTCCTGAGAAACTGAGTATTTATCAAGCAAACACCAGATGCAAAATACAAACAAATTCAAGCCCAGATAACAGTTCTCAATCAATCTCGCTTAAGGTATTTCTTCAATTTCAGTATTTCAAAACCCTGGGCTGGGAAGGCAGAGCTGTTTTAACCTATCTAGACTGCCCTAGGACGTGGCTTTACCTTTTGAAAGTACATTCTTCTTCAGAAGATGCTATTGCTATATTGGTTAAATTAATGCCTCAGAATGATGTGAGAATTTCAGCCCACACTATAGTGTTTTTACCTTATCGGCCTGACGCATATAGCAGTAGAGAATTCCTCTCATGCATTTTATAGCCGAGTGCTCCAGCTCATGGGTCCTTCCCTTGTCATCATCAATGCGCCTGGGTGAGAGAGATAACTCATGAGACAAATTGAAAATGCATTTGAAAAGGAAGCAGAGCTTTTGATAATTAAGTATTTAACAATCTAGCTAGCTAATCCTATGTTCTGGCGACATCTACTAATTCTGTAACAGTGAAACTGCAATTTCCCAGCAGATGCAGAAATGCTGGGGAAAAAAAAAGTCCCATGATGAAACTTGCACAAATTTCTCCTTCTTTTAAGGAAGTAAGCCAATTGCTTTAAAAATAGTATATAATATTTTCAACACTGACTTGGCTGAAACTTTAAAGGATATTTCTATATTGGAAAAATCCACCAAAAGATTTTTTAAATTCATTGTTACAAAGTAGAGGCAATTTTAAATATCAATCCCTTTAGGTCATGCAACGGCCACTTGGATTCAATGAAGTGTAGATTAAGGTAGACACATGTCTTCTTTGTTCTGCCATGTGTTTAATAATGCCAGCCGGGCACTTCAGTCAGGAATGCCTTCAGCTAAAACATGCATCCAGTATGATACATGATGCATTTGGGCAAAAAGTTTTATATCCTTAGGTCTTAGTTTAAAATCAACTGACCACAGTTTACATCTCTTGCTTTTAAAAAGAAAAAAAACCAGCTAACACCTAACTATTAAACTAGGTTGAGATGTCCTTCTGTCTTTAAGTTCCTTCTGTCTTTAAGTTCCTTTATTATTGATCAGCGGCCTTCAAAAAAGAGGAATAAGAGTTACCCACCAATGAAAAAAATAGAAGTAGTTTATTCATTGTTTTACTAAATCTTAACTAAAATATCTGGCCATCATCCTCACCTGATAAAAAACATCACCTGTCTCCTTTACCTCTTCTTTCAATTACAGATCTCACATACCAGTAATGGAAAGAAGGATGATCATTTTAACATGGTACAGTGAATGTCAGTAAAGAGTAAGTTATTTGTCATTAGAACATCATTCCTCCTTTCATATGCAGGCGATAAAGTAAAACTAGTATGATTCTGCTCTGTGATCTATTTTCACCCTGATGTCAGAGCCAAGTGTTAATAGAAGCAAATTATGGCACGGATAACAGTGGATGGGGCACTGATAAATGAAGGAAACAGCACATCTGGAGTATAATGAGCTCAAAGAAATGTTCTGTATATAATTCCCACCTCACCATAAAACAAAGAAATAATTCAGGGGGAAAAAAAAGTCAAGTTTTTCTAAAATTGCCTTTAAAATAATTATCTGCCCCTAATTTCCACATTCATTAAACCACGACTAAAATATTCCAGAATAATTTAGCCGCAATAAGGAATCCTATTTCAATGAAGCTTTCGAGCTTCTCCTTTGTTCTGCAAATAATAGTGGTAACCAGAAGAATATTTCTCTTCTGACTTAGAAAATAAAAGAACAGTTGCATCTGAGTAAAAACATTTAGGCAATTAGTATATATCTATTGCCTTTCCTAAGAGTTAAAATGAACCTAGTGATCCAAAATAATTCCTCTATTTTCTACGAGGAACTGGCAATATTCTACTCTTTAGCCAGCTCTGTGGATGCACATTCAAGTTTTAATATGATCTCAATAATACTTTTAATTTTAAAAAATAGATAAATAATTTTATATTTAACTTTAGTCAATATATTGATCACAAGCTATGTGGAGATGTTGATCAGGTATTTCTACAATATGAAGTCTTGAGTTTATATCTGAACCAGAATTCCATACTTATAAATATATAACTAGTGAAGAAACTAAACACTTGAATCCTATCATTGGTGCATTATTTCCACACAGCCAAACTTCAAGGAAAAAAAAATAAGAATACTGTTTGGTCATGTGACTTGACTGTTTACTAGCACTAAGCTAGGGCCACCTGTTATATTCAGTTCCTAAAATAGCAATAAATCTGACAAGGGAGGGAACTGGCTAACTTCTTGCATGAAGGCATCCTCTCTCTCCCTTAGACAGTACTGCAAGGTATCTTGTCTGCCTTGAGTTTTTGTATTTCTAATATATGCACATTTAAACAGTCTGAAAGTACTTCTTCAAGTCAATGCTCTTTTTAAAAAAATTACTTACTCTTCTCAAATATAAAAAGTAAACTAAATTCCATATTTAAACCCTAATTTAAAGTCATGTTTTTTTCTAGAAGTTATATTAGAAAGAACAAAAAATGCGAAAACCCTACATGATACTTTTTAGTATGGCATAAAGTATAGGTTCAAGTTTCTTTTAACAGATTTTGTATAATTGACTAGGTTCAGGAACAGTTTTAACCTAAACCATGTAAATCAATATAATTATTTATAAAATAAAATAATTATAATGGTTATAATTATATAAAATATAAAATTTTATTTATATTAATTATAATTATATTCACATATAATTATAATGTAATATAATGTAATGTAATATAATTATACATAGTGTAATATAGATATAGTATAATTTTAAACAATGGCATATTCAGGACTACAACTTTATATGTAAATGACATTTTAAAAAGTCAAACATTTTAGTTAGTATTTCTTCCCTCCTCTAAAATAAAACAAAATTACAAAGTGAAACTTTAATATTACATTTAAGGAAAACTATTTCAAAGTGTATTTTTGCAAATAAGTTACTTCATTGTCTCTTGACTTTATCCAATTATTTAATTAAATAACATCAAATTATACTCCTAATGTATATGAAATATAAATGTGCATAAAATAATCCTTTTAAGTCCTCAGTACACATGCACACACACACAAATTCAAACAGAAGTGAGGTTTCAAGAGATTTTTGACAAGACTAATTGAAAACTAATACAATTAGAAAGCTCAAATTACTTCCATTTTCAAAAATTAGTAACTTTATATTATGCATTCATTACCAATAAGAGATTGATATAAATTCATAAGAGAAAATACTGATAGCTTAATTTTTGAGGAATTCTACCTAATATAATCTATATGATTTCATTAGCATTTAAAAGCAGAACTGGAAACAAAATTCTACTAATTTTACAACATGGGGATTCTCTAAACAAACTATCACAACATAATATTGTGAAAGTAAAAAGGGCTTCATAGTAATTTTGTGGTAAGTACCCTTGCATTTATCCAAATAGAACACATTTTGCTTGCTAGTAAAACAAAAAATCTGCTACTTTAACTATGTAAGAAGATAAATTATCCAGGGAGTTAGTACATAGATAGTGTCCCCAGCAAAGAAAAGATTTAAAATTCTCTATCAGATGTTTGAAGCCTCCTGGGAAAAGGCCGGTACTCTTGGTTTTTTTTAAGCAATTTTCCCCCAACATTTTATTTACAAAAATTTCAAATCTATAGAAAAGCTAAAAGAATGCTACAATTACTCTTCACCTGGATTCACCAGTTGCTAAAATTAGCTTGCATTCTCTAATTTATTTTCTGCAGTATTTGAATATCATTACCCACACATATTTCAGAAGTATCTCCTAAAAACAAGGACATTCTCCTACATAACCATAATATCATTATCATACCCAATGAATTGATACTATAATGTCTAATATATAGTGTATATCAAATAGAATCCAACTATCCCCCAAATATACTTTACCCTTTTTTTAATGCGTGATTCAATCAAGGTTCACGCATTGCATGTAGTTCTCATAATCTAGCCATCTTCACACCTATTTTCTAATCTTCTATGATTATTACATTTTTTAAGAGCTCAGGCAAGTTGTCTTACAAGTAGTCACAATCTGGCTTTGTCTGATTGTTTATTTACAGATAGAGCCATTTACACATTTTGGTAAGAAGTCAATATGGGTAATGTGCCACATCAGGAGGCACCTAATGTCAGTATGTCCCATTACTGGCTTGACTACTTGATTAAGGTGCTACTGGTCCTAAGACTAGTATTTGCTAGACATTTAATGAAGCTACATTGTGCTTACATAGAATATGGTAAAAAACGCTGGTAGTGACATTAGCAAACAAGTGCTGAAGGTGACTGCCTTTATATTATCTCACTATTTGATTTTCTTTACAAGTGCAACACATCAATGATTTAAGACAGAGGAATCATGTTCATGTGAAAGATACAGTTTTCAAATCAGAAGTACATGCATGTATCACCTTCAGAAAATTAATATTCAGAAACCTCATTTTTGTAACGGTTAAAGTGTATCACTATTGACTATGTGTCAGGACCCACAACAGATGCTTTCCATATATAATGAAATAAATGAAGTAAGGAGAACTTTTGTATTGTGAAAAGATTTATTTTTCTTTTACTTTATGAAATAATTATTTGACTGACAACCAGATTATTAAGTGATACCCCAAAGAAGTATAGTAAGAAAAACACTAAACTGGGAGAGGGAAGGAGAAGAGTCCTGGCCCTGGCTCTGTCATGAACTAGTTGTGCAATTTTGAACAAATCTGTTAACTACTCTAGGCCCTAGTTTTATCATCTGTAAAATTCAATCATCATCAATTTCCTCTGTGATTGAAACCAATCAACTCAACGAGAATGGGCAATCCATTCTGTCAAAGACTAATGATGATTTACAAACCTAGAGATGAGAAATTTTGGTCACAAACTCATAAAATGTTAGAACTTGTCTCATGTAAATCCTTAGGAAAACTGAAAGGTTTAGAGTCCTAAAAGGAGATGTGAGCAGTTGCAGGTAACACAGTGACTCAGCAGCAGAGCCAGCTGCCCAATTTGTCTTGGGGCTACAAAACCCTATTACCTAGACTTGGAGTTACTAGTAAAAGACACACCAGCTTACCTGTATGCAAGAGCCAAAGCCCAGGCCCCAGCAGCGCAGTATAGACTGTCATGGATCTTGGCCTTCTGATCATCACCAAATGTTTTTGTGGGAAAGAGACCTGTGGTTGGACTTTGATACAGCAGCAATGTTGACTTGACTGAAATTGAAAACAAGAAAAAGAACGAATTGTAAAGCCATCCATTTCCCTTGAGCTGAAGGTCTTAAACTTCTTTGGTTTCCTCATCCTACAATTTTGTTGTTTCTAAACTTAGCTGTAGTATAAAACTTTTGAAGATGTAGAAACAACTCCAGGTAAGTAACTGCAGCCTAAGTAGGGATCCACCCTGCATGAAGGGGTCTTTCCACTTTTGAGGAAAGAACTCAGCTAACTGGCATTTAAAAAGCCTTCAGCACATCCTTCTTTATGTCAGTAAGTGTTATAAGGCAACATCAGATACAGAAAAAAAAAAGATTAACCAAAAAACTAAGTATATTTTCAAAAATAAGTTCAATAGGGAAAAATAAAGCAAATATACAACAAAGAGTTGTATACATTTGCTAAATCCAAAGCTAATAACTCAACCCTAAACAGGCCAGAATCCTGTTTTTCACTGATGACTAATTCGTACCTGAAGAGCAATGTATTCATTTTACATATTATATCAGTGATATGTTTAACATTTTAAAACTGAATCCCATCTTTATATAACATGAAAACAGCAAGCAAATAATTATTTTGTGAACATTCAACTTAAGTCAAAGAAGTCTGAAATCAGCGTTTTCCAGTTGTCCGTCAGTATGCACAGGAATGGTTCCAGGACCCACCATGCATGTGAAAATCCTCAGACACTCAAGTCCCTTATCTAAAATGGCTAATACAGTAGGCCCTCCTTATCTGCAGGTTCTGCATCTGCAGATACAGAAAGCAAACTCTACTACCTTATATAAAACAGTCCTAAAATAGAAAAATAAACACACCAAAATTACATTTCCTAAAAGCTATTTTATTCCTGTCTAACTATAAATGGATGAATAATGTTCTTCCCCCAAATAAATTAAGTTACTCTAATCTAGATTGGCATATGTCAACTACTTTAGGACAGTTTTTCAAAGGTCTAAAGTACTCTGGTCCATCACAGAGATTAAAGACTTAAATTGCTTTTTCTTTTTTCAGACTAAACTGACATTATCATTTCTTTCAGAATACCAGGGTATTTATTATTTTTCGCAGAGTAAAAAACTGGTCCTCATAGTCCAAAGTAAAAATCTGACATTCCTTTTAAAAGGCAGTTTAATCTCTTTAGCTAGTTATGGCTACAAAGATAATAAGTAGGCAACATAAGAATATATACCAGAATCTTGACCAAAATAAGTTGAAATAAGGTTTTACATGATGCTGACACAAAAAAATCCTTCTCCTTAGTGAGATAAATAAATCAAATTTTATATTTGACATACTAGGCCACATAAATGGCACAAGAAGCAAACTGACAAAAAAAATTAATAGGCATTTCCAACTTACGGTCTGATGAACAAAGAGGAGCCCCGTAAATACATACATATCTCAAAGTTGCTTGCTCACATTAAGTAACAAAATTTGTCAGGTTGATCCTGACAAAAACAAAACAGCAACCAAAAAAACAGGGACCTGATATCAGTAACAGTAACCTGAGATTACCTTTTGAATCTCAATGAATTAGAAATGGATATAAAAGGTTCAGGACTACATAGGAACCATGTATAGGTAAATAAGCAAGGAATACTTCTACAAAATCTTTGTGTAAGAATTATTCAAGAGACAGCCTCTAGTTCTCAAATCTGGTAATATTTAGGAAGGCTAAAAGGACACAGAGGACACTGGTGACAGTTTCAAAATGATTCAGGGGACAGATATGACTTGTCAGATTCCTTCTATAGTCCCCATATCATATGCAATTGGAATATGTAGCTGTCTAAGCACTGAAACTACCCCAACATCCAAATGAGAGAACATCATCCATATAATATATATAATATAACTAAGGCATAGCTACCTAAGGACATGTTTTCCTCAGGTTTTGCTTACCAATTCTGTAATAGTGATCCAATTTATCCCACAGAGTTTCATTATCAGGTCTCGGAAGATTAATGCTTTTAAGAGGTTCGTAAACTGAGCCTGAAAGAAAAATGAAAACCCATCAAATTCAATCATTTTCATCCAGATAAACAAAGAAACTTCTAAACAAATGAAGCTCTACTTAGCAATCTAATTTTCATTTTTATAGTGAACTATCACATTTCACTACTTGTCAAATTTGGGGTGGGAAAAGGAAAAAGAAGAAAGCACTTGTAGTATTTCTAAATGTTATGAGCTATCCCCCTCCTCACCCCCAGCAGTCAAGCCAACTAACTCCTGTATACTGGTTCTAACATCTCAAATATCACTAATACTCCTGTGGTAGTCCAGTAGCTCAATAATTTCAGTTCCTTCTGAGAAATATCAATATATCTACTTACATGCCCTGAAATCCAAACCGTATTCCTTATCCTTATGCATTATCAGGCAGTTTTCTGTCAAACAATCATACCCCCGAAACCTCAAGGAAAAAGATACTGTACATGTTCCAAAGTCACCCACTTCATGAATATTCAGATAGTTTTCATACTGAAAGCCTGAAGCCTCCACTTTCTCCTAGGTAGATAATACTTGCCTTATTATCTAGACTATAAGCAGAAACCATTTCTACTTTTCAGCCATGGAAACTACAGCAAGGTGTTAGCAGAATACACTGCTCAAAAGCTACAAAATTCACGCTAATCATGATAATCTGCCACAAAATGGATACAGAAAATTGTTCACTTGACTAGTGCACTTTCTCAACTGCTGACTGAAAGGAAGACATCTGACCCTTCAGCCATCAGAATAAGTACTGACTCTCATTCTTGTTAAAAGCACTCAGAAATTATAAACATCTCAAAGTCACAATTAATCCACCCTGGGACTCAGGTAAGCCACGTCATATAGTCTAGCAACATAGCACAAGAGTGAACCTATAACTTACCAGGGTGGGGGGTCGTGTTGGAAGGCATTAAGAATCAGTTTTTAAAGAAAATTAAAGCATTTATGTTCGTAAAATTGCTATGGCCATTATGCTAGTTTAAAGCCAAGTTATTTGAAGTCTCTTAATGTTTAGGGGAAGTAAGGTAAAGTTCTACACATTCAGGCAATAGTCCCATTACCTTCTGTTATAAAGAGAGATGACTTACGGATGAAAACAGGGAATATGAATTGACTTGCTCTGAGTGAAGAGATTTTCCTAAAAAAGTCTTCACAATGACACCAACGAGAATGGCCCCCACAGTGAAGTATGGAGAGGACTACCAACACAGAGAGGAAAGCATCAGGACTGCAAAGGAGGCAAGGGTCCACACATGCCTTCTGCCTCTCTGCATTCAATTAGCTCTGGGTAGGTTTAAGTATATTGGCAGTATATGGGCAGCCTGGCAGCTGGGAAGGAATGCTTGCATGTTAGGTGATAAGCTCTGGGGGGTCTACACACTCTCGGTGAAATTCAGCCATAATTAATAAAATAAAATCAGGTACAAATCATCACGTTTTAAATTGTGCATATGGATATACAAAGACTAAAGGGGACATGTTTGCTGGGGTGGAATGATTGTGGAATGATTTGTTTTTACTTATATTTTATTTAGATTTGTTTTTATTTATTTTGTGGTGAAATGATTTGTTTTTATTTAGAGCGCTATTCGTAGAGCTAAGATTTTGCTTTATATGAGAAAAATAAAATCACCAAATGTTGCATATACATTTTCATTACAATTAGATAAATAATACATGTGCATATGGATAAAGATTGAAATGGAATATGCAAAACTGAAATCTATTTGCATTATAATAGTAGGTGATTTATTTTGAAAGATTATTTTAATGACTCTGTATCAGGGTTCTTAGAGTGAAAAAAATACTTCCTTTAAAAGTACTATTACATTTAAGGTGCCCCTTACCTCCCCCAAAAGACTAAAATGATTCTGTCATCTAATGTTTTTCAATAAAATCACCCATGGAGTTTCTTAGAAGCAACAATAAATAAATGGGAAACCAGACTTTTCAAGAAAATAAATACCCATTCAGCAAGAGCTAAAAGATGTTCAAAACAAAGCAGAAAAGTGTAAAAGTAAAATCAGCTAATTCACTGAGAATCTATGTTTTCTTATACCTTCCTATATCTTCAAAGAAAGCCCAAGGTAAATTAAGAACAGCTTGGCTAGATAAATGTCAACACTTCAGTGATCACCACTATATTGCTTCTAAAGTAACTGCATAAAATTAAATTACTTAGAAAGGAAAA
Organism: Monodon monoceros; assembly: GCF_005190385.1. Classification (NCBI taxonomy): domain Eukaryota; kingdom Metazoa; phylum Chordata; class Mammalia; order Artiodactyla; family Monodontidae; genus Monodon; species Monodon monoceros. The sequence goes on from NW_021703766.1 coordinate 35,769,675, forward strand.
GCAATAATGGAAACATTTTAAACAAGAATTAAACATCTGAAAAGCATCAATACCAATACAAACGTGGAGGAGAAAGAAATCAACAATGGAGTACAAGTTCCCAAAGACAAAGATGCAAAATAACAGAAAACTCTAATAATGTTTAGAGTTCAAAATGAAATGAATTTTTAAAATACAAATTTCTCCTTTCCATATTTTTCTCATTTGAATTTTGCCTATATCTAAACAGCACAAAGTAAAATAAAACTTATCAGTTATCAAGTATGTAAAATGAGTTTAAACATGTCAACCTGATTTTTTACCTGACAATTCATTTTGTATTAGAAAAATACAGTCTACATCTTCATTTCAGAACACATTACGTCAAACAGATAACAGTGACAAAAAAGATGAAGCAGAAGTTGTTACTTGAAGAGAAATATTACAGCTTTATCATGAAGGAAGGAAGTGCTATTTACTAACAAAGACTAAAGAATGAGCTGCTCTGTGAGACATAAACAGTATTATAGAAAGAGATAAACTTAACAAAGGTATAAGCTTTCTGAATTTGCACTATAAACCCAGAAGGTTTCTGAGTGTTATGGAGAGGCTCTTAAGAAATCACAAAACAGCACTGATAGTTAAATAGTAACTGTTAAAAGCATGAAATAGATGACCCATGAGGAAATTCAAGGCGGAAAACTGATCAGCAAACCAAAACATCAGAAGTGTATTATTTGGGCGTCTTACTTTACATGATTCAAAGCTCTTTAATACATACAAAAATATTATTAATCAAGACTTTGATGATCCCTCAAGTAGCTTTATCATTTTTCCATGCATGGTGGTGGACTAAGATGAATATCATTATTTATTCATTCAGTTAATATATACAGTGAATGCATAAGACTCTGGACCATACATCTAGCAGGCTACCAAGGCCTACAGATTAGGAAGAAAGGTAAGGTTTTGAATACGATTACATTTTATATATATACATATGAATAACAAGGTAGAGTGGTGAGTTCCTTAAAAGACAAAGGACAGGAAAATTTAATCCCCCTGTGGGGCTCACAGAACAGGGAACTCCTGCATTGCAATCTCTAAACTTACTTGCAATTTCAAATAATGAATTGCCATCTAAATATGAAGGTAACAACTGAACTCCAGGAAGATGTTAAGTCATAAATATATATACATATATGCACACATACTTAATATAGTTATTTTTTTAATTTATTTTTAATTTATTTTATTTTTGGCTGCATTTGGTCTTTGTTGATGTGCCCGGGCTTTCTCTAAGTTGTGGCGAGCGGGGACTCCTCTTTGTTGTAGCGCGCACTTCTCATTGTGGTGGCTTCTTTTGTTGCAAAGCACAGGCTCTAGGCACGTGGGCTTCAGTAGTTGTGGCAAACGGGCTCAGTAGTTGTGGCTTGCGTGCTCTATAGAGCGCAGGCTCAGTAGTTGTGGCACAGGGGCTTCGTTGTTCCGTGGCATGTGGGACCTTCCCAGACCAGAGCTCGAACCCGTGTCCCCTGCATTGGCAGGCAGATTCTTAACCTCTGCGTCATCAGGGAAGTTCCTAATACAGTTCTAAAACTTATACACATGTCTCATGAAACAAGATACTATATACTAAGATTTTTTTTGAAGTGATACACATGAAGGTTTAGGTGAAGAAATTATATCACTAAAGGGTAAATTTTATTGACACACTGACCCTAGTATGCCCTTTCACAGGATAATTTTATTATAAATTTAAATCCATAGAAAGGACCATAGGATTTTGATTCTCTCCCTCAATTAAAATAATTTCTTTCCAGATTAAAAAAAAAAAGATAACATTCTATCACCCTAAAAAAGGTATCATTAACATTTTGGTATGTTTTGGTACATTTGGTACATTAACATTTTGATGCATTCTTTTCAGGCATTTTTTACCGTGTATATATTTTTTAATGCGTACACTTTTTAATGTGTATATTTTTTTAGTGTGTATATATCACATAAACACATAAAATTTACCACATATAGGATCATAACATACATATTGTTTTTCTCATGGACGTAAGTCCTTTTTTTTCTTACCTCATCCTCTTGCCCTCTTCTGTACTCATAACCACACATTTTCCATGTTTATATAATCAAACATATAGGCAAGAATGAGAGAAGAGTCTGCCCTTGCTCGTTTTATAAAAATGGGATCATGACAGACCTGTGCTTGCATTTAGCTCCTCTCATTTAACAACACACAGGGAAATCACTAGAAGTGATGGCTCTTTCTTTTGCTATACTACAACTTATTCCACTAGCCCCCCATCAGTGGGTATATAATTTGCTCCCTATTTTAACCATCACAAACAATACTGCAAAACACAGATATACACAGATATAACCAGGAGTGTGCTAGAACCAGTTAGAACTGGCTGGAGAGATTCAACTGTGAAATTGTCAGGAATTTTGGGACTGGTTGTGAAACACAGCCATAACTGCAAATTAAATTACAACTAATTATTAAAAACAATGGTAATAAATAATCAAGCCTCATCACTTCCTAATTATTTTACTACATTCTACTATTATATATACTTTTGAGTTTATTTATACCTATATATCTGTACATTGGAAATACTATGTAATAGCATGTTACAATACATATCTTCCCAACTCTGCATTCAGTAATGTCACGAAAAGTAGTAGTATTGAATTATTACTATTTTTTTTTTTTGCGGTACGCGGGCCTCTCACTGTTGTGGCCTCTCCCGTTGTGGAACACAGGCTCCGGACGCGCAGGCTCAGCGGCCATGGCTCACAGGCCCAGCCGCTCCGCGGCATGTGGGATCTTCCCAGACAGGGGCACAAACCCGTGTCCCCTGCATCGGCAGGCGGACTCTCAACCACTGCGCCACCAAGGAAGCCCCCAGAGGGGCCACATTCTTGAGCACTTAACATCTGAATGTGTAGATCTTTACCTTACTTCCCCTAAACATAAAGAGATTTCAAATAACTTGGCTTTAGACTAGCATACTGGCCATAGCAATTTTACGAACATAAATGCCACATAAAAAGGTTTTTGATAGGGGCTTGGTCCGGAAAGATCCCACATGCCGCGGAGCAACTAAGCCTGTGTGCCACAACTCCTGAGCCTGCGCTCTAGAGCCCACGAGCCACAACTACTGAGCCCACATGCCACAACTACTGAAGCCTGTGCAGTCTGGGGCCCACAACAAGAGAAGCCATCGCAATGAGAAGCCCACGCACCACAATGAAGAGTGGCCCCTGCTCACCGCAACTAGAGAAAGTCCACGCGCAGCAAAAAAGACCCAAAGCAGCCACAAATAAATATATAAATTTATTTAAAAATAATAAATAAAATGGTTTTTGATAACCCCAAGGTTATACATATAGTTACTGCAATTTTCTTCTAAGCTTTTTATAATGTTAAAAAAATAAAGTTTCCCACTTAGCTATTTTATCCATTGGGAATTTGTTTTCTAAACCGTTTTTAAAGTAAGTAGTAAATTCCATTCATTTTAAAAAGATCAAATTGGTCAAAATATTTTTTTTAGGTTACAAAATATTCAATAGAAAGATCCATTTGTCCTAAATTATAAAGAGACCATCTCAAACTATGGGATTCAAATAGACAATTTCCTCTTGAAATAATACAACTTAATTTTCAAAAGCTATATAAAAACTCTAGTATCTAATAATGTAGCATTTGATCTACTTATATACAAGATTTCAAACCCATCATGGACATATGATATTTACAAACAGCTTAAACAATAATCAGCTTCATGTGCAGCTACATTAATGTCTCTAAAAATCGCAATTGCCTGGAATAACATATATTGATTTTTTTTTAAGTACTGTACGTAGCACTCAATGATGCATATTGACACAAAGTTAAAACATAAAGTATGCTGCACCCTTTCATTTTTCTATAGGTCTTGGGTTGTAGCAGAGAAATACACAAAAAATGTGAAAGTAGAATCTTAGCCCAAGGAAAGAATCAACCAGTATCTTCTGTCTGCGTTTTATTCATGATTCTCTAACTTTGGGAATGGAGCAGGGTGAGATTCACCAGTTCTAAAGACTGCAACTTTAGAATCTTCTGCCTGAGCTAATGGTAAACAGCTAATTTTATAGACATAGGACATTAAGAACTGTGATTTTTCAGTCAGGAAAATCTCTGAAAGCGTTAGTCTCTTAAGCCTAAGTTTTTGAAAACTGTTAAGTGCAGAGGCTAATAAACTAATAAGAAAGTATGTACGAAGAAGCAGTTGAATAACCAAAATCGCTGAGCTAACATATTCTCCAACAAAATGATCAGGAACTAAGAAGAATCTGAAGCCCTTGCATTGTAGAGGGTCAAAAAGCCCCACAGTTTCATGAGGTTTGGATAGTCCTTATACTTGCATATAGAGAAGGTGAGGAGGGCAGGAAGGGTACAGACCAGGAAGGCATGGAAAAGCAAAGAGATAGCCTTGTATATGAACATACAAAATATATGCAAACCACATCTGCGGTTTATCAGTTAATTATTAAAACATTAATTTCTGAGGTGTTAAGATATCAAGGTTTCCCAGAGTATAATAATTATATGTTTATCATCTATATTATGATACAACGTATTTTCAAGCAACTTTGAAATTTAAATTAAATCATTAACTTGGGATGATAAGTTCTTCATCTTAAAATTCCCTTTTACTCCTCCACTGATAAAAACTAGAAGGATACTACTATAGAACGGACAAATTATTCTAATATATTCTCACCTTTGTATCCCTAATGCTTGTACTAGGAGGTTCACAATCCAAATGTTTATTTAATTGAACTGTGTGACCCACATGATTGGGGGAGGCCTTCTTCAATTCCACAGGCAGAGTTAATTGTTCCATATTCTGCATTCTTACAGCACTCTGTAAATACCTTAAGTACTGTTCTTGCTTATGACAATACATTTTATTTTCACTAGTTGATTAATGTGCTATGCTACACTGGAAGCCGATCTACAACAGGGACCATATCTAGTACATAGTAAATAGCAGTGAAAGTTTGGTAAGAAAAGGGAAAACATGGAGAGAAGCTGACAAAAATAGTTTTCCTAAAAAGTTTGTTTTCAGGAAACTTCTGATGACCAGTTTACAATATTCTCACAGGCTATGCTATCTCCTGCTGCTCCCATCCAACTTGATTTAATCATCTAGTCCCACCTCTTCAGACTTTCATGATTAGACAAGTTGAAAAACTTACCTTACTAACTTTAGAATGGATACCCAATAACTTTTATAGTTAAAAGGTTCAAATACACTATACATGACTCAGCACTTTGAGCATCTTCAAGATCACCAATATCTCCTTCCAAAACAAAAAAACAAAACTTAAACCATGATTTTCTTTACTGTATAAATTCTTAAAATGAGAAAGGGAAATTTTGCATGCATACTACTTTGCATTGTACCAGATACTTTAAATACATTGTCCCATTTCATCTTCCTGACAAAGGAAGGAGGTTGGCATTAAATTGAAGCACAAAGAAGTTATTAAATGGCAGTCTAAATTTGACCACGGGCTTCTCTAAAGACAAACTATATGTGTGCTCTTTGTCCTATACCATGAAACCTCATAAAAATGCTTGGCTAAGAAGAGTTAAGAGCCCTTAATCCCTGTTTTCATTTTCTGCTTCAAACAACAGATTGCTCCAAAATTATATGTACATGTATATATACATATATGTATACTTTTCCTTACTTAACTCCAATTTATTATCACAGTTCATCTGAACCCTCAACTTCTTAAGTCTATGTTTCTCCATGGCAAGTTGGGTAAGAAACGTATTTTAAATGTAAAATATGAAGTGGCAAATATAAAATAGCACAACTTCTTAAAAATGAAGTAAAATTTGCCTCTTCAACTAATCCAAATAAGATGTGAAAAGGCCATTCAACTGTTCCCATTTTATTTTTAATAAAAAGGTATTAAGTTCTTCCAGTGACCTTTAAGGAAGGAGCATGGCCAATAAAATCTATTTAAAGATATTAAATCTGGTTTATGTTTCATGAGTTGACCTTATAAATACCAATCACTCAATTAGCTATTTCAGTTTCCTTTCTTATTTATAGTCTAGTAGAGTCCCTTCCCATAATATAGCATGAATGTATGTTTCTGTGAGGTCAGAGCTGTATTCTAATAATTCTAGTGTTTCTAAAAAGTTTCTGGAACTCCCTTTATGAAAAAAAATGCATTCAGAAATGACACAGTTATTTAAATTTCTCAACAGTAGTTGTTATATTCACTGTTATAACCCCAGTACCAATAGTGCCAGGAAAACAGTGAGCACTCAATAAATATTTATTCAACAAATGGAATTAATATCCTCTGATATCTAAAATTTGCCAACAATTACTCGGAATCAGCTGCAATGAATAAGGTGATTCATCAGAGCAGATAAAGTTAGGTAAGACTCACTGATCAATACCCTAAGCTGTGACCATGTAGTAATTCAACTTGTTCTATTCTTCTATTTTAATCTGTTCTGTTCTCTTCTTCTATTGCTCATAAAGGAGGATCTGAATGAAATCATAAAAGGATACGATTTAAAAATGATTTGATCACTAGAATAAATGTATATAGATTACAAGTGAGTTACTTTATAAAGGATAATACTAATCTGAACACATAAGATTTCTGAAGAGAAACCCAGAGTCATTATTTCATACTTATATTACAAGTAAAAATTTTCAATTCCAAACTTCTAAGACTTAAATGATAGCATCTTAGTTAAATATTAATTGAATTACATGGAGGGGGAAAAGAACTTCACTATACACCATTCCCAATCTTTACAAGAAATACTTAATTTTATTATGTCTTGTTATTACAGTGATTAAAAGCATGTGACATGAGGCATTTTGCTGTGTCATATGTTATTCAACACAAGTCCTACAGAAATAATACTTTCAAGCTATTCAGCATTTAGAAAGATGGAAACAAACCATTTTCCTTTATCATTTGCACTTTGATAAATCCTGGTCTGTATTTCTTGTCTTGGCAGAGTTCAGTAATGCATTTAATATGAATGTTAATACTACTAATTATAAATTGCCCTGATAACACTTTACAGGGTAAGCTTGAACAGAGGAAGTCTTGAATGTTAATCGATAAAAATCACAATTAACTATGAATTAGCAAAGTAAGCTAACACTAAGAATAAAAATATTCTCAACCAGAAAAAAAGTGGAAATACTTCTGACAGTATAGAGTTTGTAGACAATGAATGCTAGCTAATTTTCTTCTCATCAAAATGCACTGAACTCTACATCACTGGCTAAGTAAAACAGGGCAGAGACGTTTTTGCCATTTTCTACACTATACCATCAGACTTTGGTGATTTGCTCCAAAGCTGTCCTGCCTTCTGTAAACTGCCTTCTGTGAAGACCTACATACAATAAAATCATAACTGACAAAACTTTCTTGTATGGAATCCAATCACATTTTTTAGAAGCCATCTTTTACTCTAGTGAATAATGTTAATCCCAAGGTTCAATCAAGTAAAGAGGTCTCCCTGCTCTCCATCATTCCTCCTCCTCATCCCCCAGAGTGTAAGGAAGCTCCTGGATAGACACTGTCATAATACCTAGGAGGTTGTGGAAAGAACATGGGTGGAGAAAACAGATAGACCTTGGCTGCAGTCACAGCTATGTCCTTCACAACACTGTGGATTTGGGCTCTCTCTGAGCTAGGACTTCTAACCTGTAAAGCTGGGGAAAATTTAACCTCACAGGATTGTAGTGAGACTTAAATGAAATATTTTAAGTATAGCACTGGCACACGGTATATTAACTACTTATTGTATTCCTTTCTCCACCCTTAAATTTTTGAATCTCCTCTTGCACTTAGCCTAGGACTGGTTAGAAAATTAGAAATCAAGGAATTTTGTTTAACTGTTAATCAGAATCCTCCTGATCAATGCAAGGATGGATAAGCCCCACACAGTGATTTTAAATCTGTAATTTTAAAAATCAGTAATTAAGAAACAGCAGAAACATAACTGAATGGAATTTGAGCTGTAAATGTGATATTAAAGTACCCTGTGGTTGGTATACATAGTTTAGTGTCTATGTGCAGAAGCCATAGGAAACCAAGATTACCACTTTCTCTAAACAAGCCAGATAAACGAGCATTACTTAGGGTGGAAGAGGGAGAAAAGGTCAACTAAAATATGACCCTGAACTACACAGGAGTGATGCTAACAGGTCTTCAATACAACTTTATAACCAAAATGAGTAATTATTTCTGAAGCATGACTATTCAGAACTAACCTTAATGTCACTAACAACCTCCAAGTCTAATTATGGCCAACTGTCAAACATTCCCAAAAAACATGCAATCTCTGTGGGGAGACAAAGCAAACTCAAGACCCTTAGGAGCAGAATCAACTCTGTCACTAAGAAGCATAGGTTGCATATTAGGTTAGCATACCCATGTTATAATGAAGATATTAAAACACAAATTAACCTACATTCTAATACATACATTTAATTATAGAATTGGAACACTATAATAGGCATTCTTTCAGTACTAAATGTATACAAGCAGAACACTATTCAAACCATCTAGTATGGCTTAAATTGTTTCCTGTCTACTCTAAGTGTAGCTTAACTCTGCCATATTTTCTTTTTTAAAAATCTTTATTGGAGCATAATTGCTTTACAATGATGTGTTAATTTCTGCTGTATAACAAAGTGAATCAGCTATACATATACATATATCCCTATATCTCCTCACTCTTGCATCTCCTACCACCCTCCCTATTCCACCCCTCTAGGTGGACACAAAGCACCGAGCTGATCTCCCTGTGCTGTGGGGCTGCTTCCCACTAGCTATCTATTTTACATTTGGTAGTGTATATATGTCCATGCCACTTTCTGACTTCATCCCAGCTTACCCTTCCCCCTCACCTAGTAAACAAATGTATTCTCTACGCCTCTGTCTTTATTCCTGTCCTGCCCCTAGGTTCTTCAGAACCTTTTTTTAGATTCCATATATACGTGTTAGCATATGGTATTTGTTCTTCTCTTTCTGACTTACTTCACTCTGTATGACAGATTCTAGGTGCATCCACCTCACTATAAATAACTAAATTTCGTTTCTTTTTATGGCTGAGTAGAATTCCATTGTATATATGTGCCACCATCTTCTTTATCCATTCATCTGTCAAAGGACACTTAGGTTGCTTCCATGTCCTGGTTATTGTAAATAGTGCAGCAGTGAACATTGTGGTACCTGTCTCTTTTTGAATTATGTTTTTCTCAGGGTATATGCCCAGTAGCGGGATTGCTGGGTGGTATGGTAGTTCTATTTTCAGTTTTTTAAGGAACCTCCATACTGTTCTCCATAGTGGCTGTATCAATTAACATTCCCACCAACAGTGCAAGAGGGTTCCCTTTTCTCCACACCCTCTCCAGCATTTATTGTTTGTAGATTTTTTGATGATGGCTATTCGGACTGGTGTGAGGTGAATACCGCATTGTAGTTTTGATTTCCATTTCTCTAATGATTAGTGATGTTGAGCATCCTTTCATGTGTTTGTTGGCAATCTGTATATCTTCCTCGGAGAAATGTCTATTTAGGATTTCTGTCCTTATTTGGATTAGGTTGTTTCTATTTTTGATACTGAGCAGCATAAGCTGCTTGTATATTTTGGAGATTAATCCTTTGTCAGTTGCTTCGTTTGCAAATATTTTCTCCCATTCTGTGGGTTGGCTTTTTGTCTTGTTTATGATTTCCTTTGCTGTGCAAAAGCTTTTAAGTTTCATTCGGTCCCATTTGTTTAATTTTGGGTTTATTTCCATTTCTCTAGGAGGTGGATCAAAATGGATCTTGCTGTGATTTATGTCATAGAGTGTTCTGCCTATGTTTTCCTCTAAGAGTTTTATAGTGTCTGGCCTTACATTTAGGTCTTCAATCCATTCTGAGTTTATTTTTGTGTATGGTGTTAGGGAGTGTTCTAATTTCATTCTTTTACATGTAGCTGTCCAGTTTTCCCAACACCACTTATTGAAGAGGCTGTCTTTACTCCATTGTGTATTCTTGCCTCCTTTATCAAAGATAAGGCGACCATAGGTGCACAGGTTTATCTCTGGGCTTACTTTCTGTTCCACTGATCTATATTCCTGATTTTGTGCCAGTACCATACTATCTTGATTACTGTAGCTTTGTAGTATAGTCTGAAGTCAGGGAGCCTGACTCCTCCAGCTCCATTTTGCATTCTCAAGATTGGTTTGGCTATTCGGGGTCTTTTGTGTTTCCATACAAATTGTGAAATTTTTTGTTCTAGTTCAGTGAAATATGCCATTGGTAGTTTGATAGGGATTGCACTGAATCTGTAGATTGCTTTGGGTAGTAGAGTCATTTTCACAATGTTGATTCTTCCAATCCAAGAACATGGTATATCTCTCCATCTATTTGTATCACCTTTAATTTCTTTCATCAGTGTCTTATAATTTTCTGCATACAGGTCTTTTGTCTCCTTAGGTAGGTTTATTCCTAGGTATTTCATTCTTCTGGTTGCAGTGGTAAATGGGAGTGTTTCCTTAGTTTCTCTTTCAGATTTTTTTATCATTACGGTATAGGAATGCAGGAAATTGCTGGGCATGAATTTTGTATCCTGCTGCATTACCAAATTCATTGATTAGCTCTAGTAATTTTTTGGTAGAGTCTATAGGATTCTCTATGTATATTATCATGTCATCTGCAAACAGTGACAGGTTTACTTCTTCTTTTCCAATTTGGATTCCTTTTATTTCTTTTTCTCCTCTGACTGCTGTGGCTAAAACTTCCAAAACTATGTTGAATAATAGTGGTGAGGGTAGGCAACCCTGTCCAGTTCCTGATCTTAGTGGAAATGGTTTCAGTTTTTCACCACTGAGAACGATGTTGGCTGTGGTTTGTCATATATGGCCTATATTATGTTGACATAAGTTCCCTCTATGCCTACTTTCTGGAGGCTTTTTATCATAAATAGGTGTTGAATTTTGTCAAAAGCTTTTTCTGCATCTATTGAAATGATCATATAGTTTTTCTCCTTCAATTTGTTAAAGGTTTATCACATTGATTGACTTGTGTATATTGAAAAATCCCTCCGTTCCTAGGATAAACCCCACTTGATCATGGTGTATGATCCTTTTAATGTGCTGTTAGATTCTGTTTGCTAGTATTTTGTTAAGGATTTCTGCATCTATGTTTATCAGTGACACTGGCCTGTAGTTTTCTTTCTTTGTGACATCTTTGTCTGGTTTTGGTATCCGGGTGATGGTGGCCTTGTAGAATGAGTTTGGCAGTGTTCCTCTGCTATATTTTGGAAGAGTTTGAGAAGGATAGGTGTTAGCTCTAGTCCAAATGTTTGATAGAATTCACCTGTGAAGCCATCTGGTCCTGGGCTTTTGTTTGTTGGAAGATTTTTAATCACAGTTTCAATTTCAGTGCTTTTGATTGGTCTGTTCATATTTTCTACTTCTTCCTGGTTCAGTTTAGGAACAGTGTGCTTTTCTAAGAATCTGTCCATTACTTCCAGGTTGCCCATTTTGTTGGCATACACTTGCTTGTAATAATCTCTCATGATCCTTTGCATTTCGGCAGTGTCAATTGTTACTTCTCCTTTTTCATTGCTAATTCTATTGATTTGAGGCTTCTCTCTTTTTTCTTGATGAGTCTGGCTAATGGTTTATCAATTTTGTTTATCGTCTCAAAGAACCAGCTTTTAGTTTTATTGATCTTTGCCATTGTTTCCTTCATTTCTTTTTCCTTTATTTCTGATCTGATGTTTATGACTTCTTTCTTTCTGCTAACTTTGGGGTTTTTTTGTTCTTCTTTCTCTAATTGCTTTAGGTGTAAGGTTAGGTTGTTTATTTGAGATGTTTCTTGTTTTTTGAGGTAGGATTGTATGTCTATAAACTTCCCTCTTAGAACTGCTTTTGCTGCATCCCATATGTCTTGGGTCATAGTGTTTTCATTGCCATTTGTTTCTAGGTACTTTTTGATTTCCCCCTGGATTTCTTCAGTGATTTCTTAGTTAGTTAGTAGCGTATTGTTTGGCCTCCATGTGTTTGTAGTTTTTACAAATTTCTTCCTGTAATTGATATGTAGTCTCATAGCATTGTGGTTGGAAAAGATACCTGATACGATTTCAATTTTTTTTTTAATTTCCAAGGCTTGATTTGTGACCCAAGATATGACCTATCCTGAGAATGTTCCATGAGCACTTGAGAAGAAAGTTTATTCTGTTGTTTTTGGATGGAATGTCCTATAAATATCTATTAAGTCCATCTTGCTTAATATATCATTTAAAGCTTGTGTTTCCTTATTTATTTTCATTTTGGAATGATATGTCCATTGGTGAAAGTGGGGTGTTAAAGTCTCCTACTATGATTGTGTTACTGTCGATTTCCCCTTTTATGCCTATTAGCAGTTGCCTTATGTATTGAGGTGCTCCTATGTTGGGTGCATGAATATTTACAACTGTTATATCTCCTTCTTGGATTGATCCCTTGACCTTTATATAGTCTCCTTCTTTGTCTCCTGTAACAGTCTTTATTTTAAAGCCTATTTTTTCTAAAATGAGAATTGCTACTCCAGCTTCCTTTTGATTTCCATTTGCATGGAATATCTTTTTCCATCTTCTTACTTTCAGTCTCATGTGTCCCTAGGTCTGAAGTGGGTCTTTTGTAGACAGCATATATACAGGTCTTGTTTTTGTATCCATTCAGCCAGTCTATGTATTTTGATTGGAGAACGTAATCAATTTACATTTAAGGTAGTTATTGATATGTATATTCCTATTACTATTTTCTTAACTGTTTTGGGTTTGTTATTGAAGTTCTTTTCCTTTTCTTGTGTTTCCTGCCTAGAGAAGTTCCTTTAGCATTTGTTGTAAGGCTTGTTTGGTGGTGCTGAATTCTCTTAGCTTTTTTTTTTTTCTTTTTTTTTATTTTTTTTTTTTTTTTTTGCGGTACGCAGGCCTTTCACTGCTGTAGCCTCTCCCGTCGCGGAGCACAGGCTCCAGACGCGCAGGCTCAGCGGCCATGGCCCACGGGCCCAGCCACTCCGCGGCAAGTGGGATCCTCGTGGACTGGGGCACTAACCCGGGTCCCCTGAGTCGGCGGGCGGACTCTCAACCACTGCGCCACCAGGGAAGCCCTCTCTTAGCTTTTGCTTGTCTGTAAAGGTTTTAATTTCTCCATCAAATCTGAATGAGATCCTTGTTGGGTAGAGTAATCTTGGTTGCAGGTTTTTCCCTTTCATCACTGTAAATATGTCCTGCCACTCCCTTCTGGCTTGCAGAGTTTCTGCTGAAAGATCAGCTGTTAACTTTATGGGGATTCCCTTGTATGTTATTTGTTGCTTTTCCCTTGCTACTTCTAATATTTTTTCTTTGTATTCAATTTTTAATAGTTTGATTAATATATGTCTTGGTGTGTTTCTCCTTCGATTTATCCTGTATGGGACTCTCTGAGCTTCCAGAACTTGACTATTTCCTCTCCCATATTAGGGAAGCTTTCAACTATAAAATCTTCAAATATTTTCTCAGTGCCTTTCTTTTTCTCTTCTTCTTCTGGGACCCCTATAAGTTTAATGTTGGTGTGTTTAAATGTTGTCCCAGAGATCTCTGAGACTGTCCTCAATTCTTTTCATTTTTTTTTTCTTTATTCTGCTCTGCAGTAGTTATTTCCACTATTTTATCTTCCAGGTCACTTATCCGTTCCTCTGCCTCAGTTATTCTACTATGGATTCCTACTAGAAAATGTTTAATTTCATTTATTGTATTGTTCATTGTTTGTTTGCTATTTAGTTCTTCTAGGTCCTTGTTAAACATTTCTTGTAGTTTCTCCATTCTATTTCCAAGGTTTGTATCATCTTTACTATCATTACTCTGAATTCTTTTTCAATTAGACTGCCTATTTTCTCTTCAGTCGTTTGGTCTGGTGGGTTTTTACCTTGCTCCTTCATCTGCTGTGTATTTCTGTCTCTCATTTTGCTTGACTTACTGTGTTTGGCGTCTCCTTTTCACAGGCTGCAGGTTCAGAGTTCCGTTGTTTTTGGTGTCTGCCCCCAGTGGCTAAGGTTGGTTCAGTGGGTTGTGTAGGCTTCCTGGTGGAGGGCGCTGGTGCCTGTGTTCTGGTGGATAGGACCACGTCTGGTGGCGTGTTTTGAGGTTTCTGGGAACTTATTATGACTTTAGGCTTTTTCTCTACTAATGGGTGGGGTTGTGTCCCTGACTTGGTAGTTGCTTGGCATAGGGTGTCCATCACTGTAGCTTGCTGCTCATTGAGTGGAACTGGGTCTTAGCATTGAGATGGAGCTCTCTGGCAGAGCTTTTGCCATTTGATATTATGTGGGGCTGAGAGGTCTCTGGTAGACCAATGTCCTGAACTTGTCTCTCCCACCTCAGAGGCTCAGGCCTGACACCCAGCCGGAGCACCAAGACCCTGTCAGCCACACAGCTCAGAAGAAAAGGCAGAAAAAAAAAAAGAAAGAAAGAAGAAAAATAAAATAGTTATTAAAATTAAAAAAAATTATTAAAAATAAAAACATAAAAAAGTAATTAAAAAAAGAAAAGAAAGAAGGAAATAAAGGAGCAACCAAAGAACAAATCCACCAATGATAAAAGTGCTAAAAAGTATAATTTTTTAAAAAAAGTGAAAAAATGGACAGACAGAACCCTAGGAAAAATGGTAAAAGCAAAGGTATACAGATAAAATCACACATAGAAGCATACAGATACACACTCACAGAAAGAGAAAAAAGGAAAAAATAAAACTATTATATATATAAAAAAAAAAAGGAAGAGAGCAACCAAACCATTAAACAAATGTACAAATGATAATAAGCTCTAAATACTAAACTAAGATAAACATAAAACCAGAAACAAATGAGATGCAGAAAGCAAACCCCAAGCCTTCAGCTGCTCCCAAAATCCACTGCCTCAATTTTGGGATCATTCGTTATCTATTCAGGTATTCCAGAGATGCAGGGTACATCAAGTTGATTGTGGAGATTTAATCCGCTGCTCCTAAGGCTGCTGGGAGAAATTTCCCTTTCTCTTCTTTGTTCGCACAGCTCCTGAGGTTCAGCTTTGGATTTGACCCCGCCTCTGCGTGTAGGTCACCTGAGGGCGTCTCTTCCCCACCCAGACAGGACGGGGTTAATGTAGCCACTGACTGGGGGCTCTGACTCACTCAGGCCAGGCGGAAGGAGGGGTACAGAATGTTGGGCAAGGCTGCGGCGGCAGAGGCCAGCATGACATTGCAACAGCCTGAGGCATGCCGTGCGTTCTCCTGGGGAAGTCTTCCCTGGAACACAGGACCCTGGCAGTGGCGGGCTGCACAGCTCCTGGGAGGGGAGGTGTGGACAGTGACCTGTGCAGGCTTATTGGTGGCTGCAGCAGCTGCCTTAATGTTTCATGCCTATCTCTGGTATCCGCACTGATAGCTGTGGCTCACACCCACCTCTGGAACTAGTTTAGGCAATGCTCTGAATCCCCTTTCCTCGCGCACCCTAAAACAATGGTCTCTTGCCTCTTAGGCAGTTCCAGACTTTTTCCTGGACTCCCTCCCGGCTAGCTGTGGCGCACTAACCCCCTTCAGGCTATGTTCACGCAGCCAACCCCAGTCCTCTCCCTGGGATCTGAACTCCGAAGCCTGAGCCTCAGCTCCCAGCCCCCACCTGCCTCAGCGGGTGAGCAGACAAGCCGCTCAGGCTGGTGAGTGCTGGTCAGCAGTGGTCCTCTGTGTGGGAATCTCTCTGCTTTGCCCTTTGCACCCCTGTTGCTGCGCTCTCCTCTGTGGCTCCAAAGCTTCCTGCCATCCACACCCCCGTCTCCACTGGTGACGGGGCTTCCTAGTGTGTGGAAACTTTTCCTCCTTCACAGCTCCCTCCCAGAGGAGCAGGTCCCATCCTTATTCTTTTGTCTCTGTTTTTCCTTTTTTCTTTTGCCCTACCCAGGTATGTGGGGAGTTTCTTGCCTTTTGGGAAGTCTGAGGTCTTCTGCCAGCATTCAGTAGGTGTTCTGTAGGAGTTGTTCTACATGTAGATGTATTTTTGATGTATTTGTGAGGAGGAAGGTGATCTCCACGTCTTACTCCTCTGCCATCTTGAAGGTCCCCCCGACTCTGTGCCATATTTTTTATGGGCTATTAATTTTTTATGTAATACAAAACTGAAAGAATGTAACTCTGGGTGAACATTAACACTATCAAAATTTTGCTGTACTTTAATTTGCATTATAATTTAGTTGTAAGAATTTTATAGTAGTAAAAAAAGCGAAATGAAAACTGGAGTCATCATAATGGATATTTAGGTAAGGTATTCAGTTTAAGGTATTTAGGAACTTCCCTGGTGGTGCAGTGGTTAAGAATCTGCCTGTCAATGCAGAGGACATGGGTTCAAGCCCTCGTTTAGGAAGAATCCCACATGCTGTGGAGCAACTTAGCCCATGTGCCACAACTACTGAGCCTGAGCTCTAGAGCCTGTGAGCCACAACTACTGAAGCCCGCGCACCACAACTACTGAAGCCCTCGCGCCTAGAGCCGGTGCTCCGCAACAAGAAAAGCCACGGCAATGAGAAGCCCGCGCACCGCAACAAAGAGTAGCCCCCGCTCGCTGCAACTAGAGAAAGCCCATGTGCAGCAATGAGGACCCAACACAGTAAAAAATAAATAATTTTTTTAGAAAAGAATATACAAAAACAAGTATTAGGTATTCAGCTTATACTATTGCAAATTAAACTATACTGTAACATGAAACCATAATAGAAATCAGCCTGGAACTTGCTAGTTTTTTGTAGTTAATTTAAAGACCTTTTACTGTTTCCTCTCCTTTTCAAACAATTATATCTATTACCTGAAGCACCTACCCTCATTTTTACGTCCACTGTATAAGACTGTTGAATTCTATCTTACAAGGATGCCTAGAAAAAAAAATACTTTTCTAAAGGCAGTGTCTACTGGCATCATTCTGCCTGAACTGATAAGGCACATGAGACATGAAAGAGGCCAGATCCTCCTCACATCACCACCACCACCACCATCAGGGGCCTCCAACGAAGATCTTCAAGCAATCAGCACTTCAGTTTCTCAAAGAAATACTTGTGGAAAATAAATTGGACAAGGGG
The DNA here is from genome assembly GCF_005190385.1 of Monodon monoceros. Taxonomy (NCBI): domain Eukaryota; kingdom Metazoa; phylum Chordata; class Mammalia; order Artiodactyla; family Monodontidae; genus Monodon; species Monodon monoceros. The sequence continues at coordinate 35,786,830 of NW_021703766.1, forward strand.
GAAAAATAAGCTTAACTTCTAGTGCTGACCAAATATGCCTCTCATTTCCATTTAATTGGCTAGGGAACTCCTTGAAAATGGAGTCAGTCATTACATCCTGAAGCAGAGATGCCTACTGAGATGGAGACTACAAGATCTTCTGGACATAGCAAGGATCACAAAATATAATTAAAGAAATAATGTACGATAAAGACACTAGAGGGAAATGTGAATAATACCCAGTAATTTCCAATAACATTTGTTGGAAAATTAACTTTTGTTATTAATGTATAGCAATGGGCTCAAACAAGAGTCCTGAACTAGCAACCCAAATGCCCTGGGTCAGCTGAGTAAAAGGATTTAGTCCAGGTCAATCCAGGTCAGAAGTCAGAACGTGGAGTAGACCTGCAAACTGGTAAAAGCAGAAAGCCACACTAGTAAAAGGAAGCTGCAGAAACAGTCATGGTCACACATAGGAATGTGAGGTCATGCCTAACAGGAATCAGCAACGCCAATAACGACATATTTATCTGAAGACTAAGTTCAAGATTGGGAACATGAGAATACTTAATTCAGAGCCCAAGATCTAAGTCATGAGGATGTTACACAGGACTGCTGCTCAGCAAGTATGGTGGTATGGATAGACTTTTGATCCCCAAGGTGTAGGCGATACACTAGCAGCAGGGCCTTGTCTGGGAGCTTGCTAGAACTGCAGACTCACAGGCCACATCCCAGACCTGCTGTACCAGAATCTGCATTTTAACGAGATCCAAGGCTCTACAGAGGAAGTTATTCCATCTTGTGAAAAACAAGAGAGGGGAGGGGGAAAAAAGAGAAGAAGAAGGGATCAAAATCACATAGCAGCTTTGTTATCTTAGGAAAATCCAACTTCACAACCCCTAGACAATAAGGCTGAGAACTAACCAAAATAGCTTAATATCAAGACTAACATCTTGTTCATAAAAGCTTGCTTCAAGACCCCGAATAGCTATACAACCAATCCAATGCTATCATGTCATCAACTTGCCCAATCCCAACCAGTTCCCCATCTTGTAAGATCTGCCTTAAAATCACCCAATCTAAGTTCTAAAACCCTATAAATATTCTCCCCTGACTGCCCTGACAGTCAATGATTAAGAGCCATAACATTCTGAAGTAGAAAGGAACATGAACAAGCATCTGGTCTAAGTCCTTTGTTTTATGGAAGAAATTTCACAATTTGCTCAAGGCAGAACTAGTTAAAAATAGAACTAACATCAGAAATAAAATCTCTTGACTCCCTCTTCGGGGGTCTGCTTTTTTTTTTTTTTTTAATTTACATTCATTATTTTGGCCTTTATGTCCTAAAGCAGGGGTCTCCAACCCCCAGGCCACAGACCGGTACCAGTCCAAGGCCTGTTAGGAACCAGACCACACAGCAGGAGATGAGTGTCAGGCAAGTGAGCAAAGCTTCATCTCCCGTTTCCCATCACTCCCCAGGCTAGCATTACTGCCTGAACCACACCCCACCCCGGGGAAAAATTGTCTCCCATGAAAACAGTCCCCTGGCGCCCAAAAGGTTGGGGACTGTTGTCTTAGAGGATGACACTGCTTAACTCTAACATAATTTACCAATATACCCAAAACATTACACTTAGTGGGAGGTGTCAATATGCATCACGCCAGACTGAATATAAACACAAAAATTCACTTTTAACCAAAGAGATCAAAAAAGGTAAAAAATAATATAATAATCTTATTACCAGCATCATAACAAAAACAGCTAACATTACCATATGCAAATATGCATGCTTTCATTTATTTCTCACAACCCTATTATGTAGGCATTGTTATTATTTTCATTTTACAGATTTAAAAAAATGAGGTTGTGACTTATCCAAAGTCACATTGCTATCAAGTGGAAGAGCTAAAACTTAAACACTGAAGTATGCTTTGTTTTTTTGTTTGTTTCATATAAAACAAGCAAAGAAGTTGAGTATATAGTTATTTCAGCTGTTCTCTTGAAATTTCCATTTCTTATTATGAAAATAATACAGATTCCCAGCAATATATAACCTGCTTTCAAAGGAACATTTAAATAATACCACTTTAATAACAATTTTCCCCACAATACTAAGTTGTTTTCCAAGCAATTCTAGTATTGATCACTGCACTTTCTCCATGTTAGCTGTATAAGTGAACTATTTCAGCCACTATATACTTGGTGCACCTGTTCTTAACCTAGACTTCATTTCCTTTTATCTCTATTAGTTCAAGGCAACTGCAATGAGGAAGACCTAAAAAGAGCTCTCTTTTGTAAGTGCTACACTGTGACCTGATGAGGTCTAACATGAAAACATAGATTTTTCTCTAGTGTGTTATTTAGCCCTGTGTTTAATAGTTTTATTAAAAAAATATTTTATATCATTTCTTATTCTGAAAAATGTTGAACTTACTCTAGGTGGCAAGATTTAAAAAGTTAGGGGGTGGGATAGGGATGGTGGGAGGGAGGGAGAGAGATGCAAGAGGGAAGAGATATGGGAACATATGTATATGTATAACTGATTCACTTTGTTATAAAGCAGAAACTAACACACAATTGTAAAGCAATTATACTCCAATAAGGATGTTAAAAAAAAATTTTTTAAAGTTAGTATCTTCCCACTTCATTTAAAAGTATATCATTTCACTCTCCTTCAGTACAATATTCCTGAAATTTAAATGCCAAGTTCAAATTTCTTGGTATCTTATGTGAAGTCTAAAGTGTGATAGACAAGACCTATTATATATCGTTGATCTTCTCTATGTGTAAAAAATAAATAAATACACTACTGATGACTTACATTTCTATAAAACTGTAGATGAATAATCTATGTGATTTCCTCCATTTTCCCTGCAAGGGAAGCGAAAATCAGTACACAGAGACTGCTCAAGCTTTTTAAGCAAGGGGCAAAGGAAGTCAGAGCCATGAAGTTTGGCCCTGGAGAGCTGTCCACAGCTAAAAAACAATCAAGAATGCCCTCATCAAGTCATAAACTTATTACACACTAGGGTCACTATCTTGCTTCATTTATTATACCTCTTTTTTGAATTTGAACTTTGAACCTTTATGGACTTGACAGTGGGGGAAATATATTTAGTATGAAAATATGTTATTATTCAAAAACAAATGGAAAATAAAGCACTGTAGCAGAGAATGTAAGTAGGAAGGGAAGGTGGAAAGGTAACCAGAAGACTAACAGCAAAAGATGCTGAACAGGAGACTCCAGGTTTGCATTTTATTCTTTGGATAATGGAGAGCAGTTGGGGAGGTTTATGTAAGGGCATCATATGATCCAAACTTTAAAAAGATAACTGTTGGCAGTGTGAAAGATTACAGTAAAGTGGTGAGCCCTAGGCACAAGAGTCCACTTTTGGTTAAATAGTCATCCTAGGGCCTTGAATTAAGATAGTGACAGCAGGGGTACAGAGGAGAGGGAATATTCAAGAAATATTTAAAAGGTAGAAAAATTAGATTGAGGAAAGGCTTAAATTTGGTACAGGTCTTAGGTACAAATATCAGCATCATGTAGAGTAATACAGAAGGAGAGTCTAGTGATAATTTCTAACCCTCAAATAGTTTTTTATTCCTTTAAATAATAATAATTAACTTTACATCCTGCTAGGATTTTCTTTTTTTTATCCTTGCAGTCATTGAGCAAATGATTATTATCAAAGCTACAAGCCTATTGAGAATTGGGATTAGGTGGGTATAACAAATTAATTGTGCTTCATTGCATATATACATTAAAACAAGATAACATATCCAAACACAAGGATCTCAGAACTGACAGAAACAACAGATAAAAACTCATAAAAAGATTCGACAAAGATAATTACTGTCAGAAATATGTAAATTGAGAAAACAAGCAAGTATTTTAAATATCTCTTTATTAAAGATATTTAACATGGACAATTCACTGTTATCAGGAGACCATTTAAAAGATGTTTAACACAAACAAAAGGTAAAGGTCTAAGATCAACTAGCTTATATGAGCCATATTTAAAATAGGCTCAATTTGACTGGAAAAAAATCCCATCAAACCAGAAAGAATATCAATAGAAATAATGCTCTCTACCAAAGCCTAGCATAATACCAAATGACATTATGTTTAAAAAATGACTTTTAAAAAATTATTTTTAAATAAGATATATTTAAAAAATGTATTTAGAAGTATGAAAGTTTGACATGGCACCCAGCGGGGCATGGCTCTATATACCACACTACATCATGAGCAAAGCCTAATGATTAATGATGCAGAGTGCATGTACTCTAGAGCTCCAGGTTTCTTACTACAAATTTCCAGGTGAAGTCAAATCCAACAGCTAACAAATCCACTGCTCCAAACTGGTTAAAACCTAACAGTGTTGCCCACTTTGGAATCACTCAGCCACAGGCTGCTCTGTTGTTCAAAAACTTATTTCATGTATTGTTTTTGCTTAAGGAGAGAGGCCACCTACATTAAGATAACATTGTCTATGGTCAAATTACATACATATGAACACACACACACAGACATATACCTGCACGCAGGCTACTTGAGACCTGAGCCAAAATTTCCATCCTTGAAACAGATCAGTAAATGCTTCTATCAAAACATTTAAAATCGGGTTTCCCTGGTGGCGCAGTGGTTGAGAGTCTGCCCGCCAATGCAGAGGACACGGGTTCGTGCCCCGGTCCGGGAAGATCCCACATGCCGCGGAGCAGCTGTGCCCGTGAGCCATGGCCGCTGAGCCTGCAGGTCCAGAGCCTGTGCTCCGCAACGGGAGAGGCCACAACAGTGAGAGGCCCGCGTACCGCAAAAAAAAAAAAAAAAAAGATACCGTACAAATGGTAGATAATCAAGGTGGCCACAGTTTCTGAATCTAGACTGATGGCAGAGTCAATATTTTTGCTTTCACAGCCCTTCATTATCAAAGATGGATTGAATGCCCCATATGCCCAGCACTGTGCATTATGCTAGTTGTTAAACATAGAGATAGAGACATATAGCACATGGCTTCGGCCATTAGGCTGCTCCCTGCCTTCTCACCAATTTCCAATTTATTTGCATAACAGCCAGAGGATCTTCATAAAGTATAACTCAGGTATTATCACCCCTATTATTTCAAATTTTCTATAGTTTTTCCTTCCAATCACAATAAAATCCAAGTATCTTCAAGCCTCCCAGCACCCTGCCCCTCCCAGCCATCCTCTCTTTCCTATTATTGTCATTCACAATGCTTTGCCCTTTGAGGTTACTGTTCTCAAATACCCAGCTCTATCTATCCCCAAGATCCTAACCTAGGACACTCCTCACCCCAACTTCTCATTTGACTCCTATATCCTCCTTCAGCACAAATGTCATCTCCACAGATGCCTTCTCTGAAGTGCCATGCTAATCCTGCAGGAAATACGGAGCTCACAAGTGGTGCTAAGCAGAGGAATAACAGAATGAGTTCTTTATCTTAGAAAAATCACTCAGATAAGAACTTGTAGAACAGACTAGCTAGAGAGGTAGTACAATGGGAGTTGATGGCTATAGGTAGAAAAGTTAAGTAGGAAACAACTAGAAGAGGCCAGGAGAGAGTTAGAGACTGCATGTATGCAAAAGCACTGAAGTCATCTTTAGCTTTGCAAAAAGTTCCATCAGGCTATGAGCTCTCTAAGACCAGTATCATATGCAGTCATCCCTTGGAATCCACGGGGGATTGGTTCCAGGACCACACCACCGCTGCCAAGGACAACAAAATCTGCGGGTGCTCAAGTCCCTTATATAAAATGGCATGGTAAAACTGATATAGCCACTATGGCAAACAGTATAGAGGTTCCTTAAAAAATTAAAAATAGAACTACCATACGACTCAGCAATCCCACTACTGGGCATATACCCTGAGAAAACCATAATTCAAAAAGAGTCATGTACCACAATGTTCACTGCAGCTCTGTTTACAGTAGCCAGGACATGGAAGCAACCTAAGTGTCCACTGACAAATGAATGGATAAAGAAGATGTGGCACGTGTATACAATGGAATGCTACTCAGCCATAAAAAGAAATGAAACAGTTATTTGCAGTGAGGTGGATGGACCTAGAGTCTGTCACACAGAGTGAAGTCAGAAAGAGAAAAACAAATACCGTATGCTAACACATATATACGGAATCTGAAAAAAAAAATGGTTCTGAAGAACCTAGAGGCAGGACAGGAATAAAGACGCAGACGCAGAGAATGGACTTGAGGACACAGGGATGGGGAAGGGTAACCTGGGAGGAAGTCAGAGAGTGGCACTGACATATATATACTACCAAATGCAAAACAGATAGCTAGTGGGAAGCAGCCGCATACCACAGGGAGATCAGCTCGGTGCTTTCTGACCACCTAGAGGGCTGGGATAGGAGGGTGGGAGGGAGACGCAAGAGGGAGGGGATATAGGGATACATGTATACGTACAGCTGATTCACTTTGTTATACAGCAGCAACTAACAAAACATTGTAAAGCAATTATAATCCAATAAAGATGTTAAAAAAAAAAATGGCATACTACAGTCAGCCCTCCGCATCCTCAAACTGTAGAACCCTCAGATACAGAGGGCCAACTGTATTACACACTTCCCACAACATCTGAGAGGACTATGCATGTTGAAGAAGGGGAAGGCAACAATGGTTGGGAGCTCTGGCTGAGTTTGTATCCTAGCTGCGTGACTTTATGTAAGTTACTTTGCTTCTCTGTGTTTTGATTTTTCAAGAGATAGTTAGCAGTCCTACAGCACAGGATTGTTGTGAGATTTAAATGTAAAGCACTTAGAACACTATTTGTCACATATTAAGTACTCAACAAAAATTAGCTACTGAAATTGTCACTGTTGTTATCATCAACATTATAATCGTTGTTATTATTACTACCCTTACAACCACTAGATACTTCATAAACATTATTTCATCTTCACAAAAGAACTTATGAGGGATATACTATTATCTCCACTGTATAATTACAGAAAGTAGGTGAAAAAGCAGTTCACAGAGTTTATAAGTTTCATACTGAGATGTGAGCCTAGTTTTATGAGTCGATTTACTAACCACATTACATTATCTCTCAAAATGGACAGGAGGGACTTAAGATGTGATAAGTAATATGATTTCCTAAGCAATATGATTTACTGAGCATTTATTATCCTCCAAGCACTCTTCTGGGCTCTATGGATACAGGAGTGAACAAAACAGATGAAGTCTCTTCTCTCATATGATACAAAGAAGCTAAGAGAAAAATATCAAGTAGTGAGAGGTATACTAGAGTATCAAAATTAAGAGTGATATGTCTGGGAGCCACTTAGATTGAGTAGGTAAAAAGGCCTTTCTAAGAAGATTGAGTTTAAGATGTGAACCGAAAAGACGAACAAAAGGAAGAAGCTGCCCAACCAACAAGATAAGAGATTATTCCAGGAAGAGGAAATAGCTATAAGAGAGAGCGTAAGTGAAAACAAATTGTGTCTTAAGGAACCAAAGCATGCGTGGCTGAAGTATAGTGGGGGAGAGAGGAGTATTCCATGAGGAGATTAGAGAAGCAGGCAAAAGCCAGGTGATTAGGGTCACCCCAGGGAAGGACTGTGGATTTACAGCTAAAGGTAATGAAGGATTTCAGGAAGGTGATGTGATCTGTTGTATATGTAAAAGATTCTTCTCACTACTGGGTAGAGAACAGATTGCAGTGAGGCAAGAAGATGAAGACAGGAAACCAGGCTATTTCAGTAGTTTAGATCAGAGATGAAAGTGGCTTAGACTATGGAGCTAGGAGCACAGCTGGAGAAAAATAGGCAGATTTCTGTATATGTTTTTGAAACTGGAATAGAAAAAATTTACAAATGAACTGAATAAAAAGAGTAAAGGAATGAGTAATGACCTCCATATTTTTAGCTTGAGCACTGGAAGAATATGCTTTAGTTTACTGAGATGGAAAAGATTTACAGAGGCATATATTTAGGGTAGGAATAGGATTAGAAAATAAGAGTTCTGTTTGGGCCAGGTTACATTTGAGATGCTCAATATATATACCCATATGAAAATTTTCAGCAGGCAACTAGATCAGAATCAGGAATACTGGGGAGTTCCTCTTACCCTTTCTCTGGCTTCACAGAAGACTGAAGATCAAGAAAACAGTAAGAAGAAAATAGCTTTTATAATGCACAATGTGGTATTCTGTAACAGTCTAAAGCAGTGAGACAAGCCATTGTACTAACCATGAAATCATTTCACTTATAAAATCTGAAGCATCATCTTTGCTGAGGAGAATGACAGAAAGAGAGTAAACTTTAATGTCAATAAGATTCATGCCAAGGGAGTTAAGCCATATCATAGGGCTTCTACTTCTTCAAACATATAAGATTTCAGGGCAGGACACAGTAAGAAGACATCAGAGCTCCCAGCAGGATACAATTTACATAGTGCTCCTGAAAATTCCATCCTACATGAAGGAAACCACAGCATACCCAATATAAGCCAAAAATCTTTTCTAACTATATGCAAAATAGTGACTGCTCTCCTTCTTGTCTAACAGGAGCTTCCATGGAAACTGCAAAAAACCATTTCTTTAGACTTGTAATGATTACGGACAAAAACGAAATTGACAGATTAAAAGGAGAGGTAGACTCTGGTTAATCTGATTCCATCCAATTGTATTTTAGCATGACTAGTTTTGTTTTGTTTTTTTAACATCTTTACTGGAGTATAATTGCTTTACAATGGTATGTTAGTTTCTACATTATAACAAAGCGAATCAGTTATACATATACATATGTTCCCAAATCTCTTCCCTCTTGCGTCTCCCTCCCTCCCACCCTCAAAAACCCACCCCTCTAGGTGGTGACAAACCACCGAGCTAATCTCCCTGTGCTATGCAGCTGCTTCCCACTAGCTATCTAATTTACGTTTGGTAGTGTATATATGTCCATGCCACTCTCACTTTGTCACAGCTTACCCTTCCCCCTCCCCATATCCTCAAGTCCATTCTCTATTAGGTCTGTGTCTTTATTCCTGTCTTACCCCTAGGTTCTTCATGACCTTTTATTTTTTTTCTTATTCCATATATATGTGTTAGCATACTGTATTTCTTTTTCTCCTTCTGACTTACTTCACTGTGTATGACAGACCCTAGGTGCATCGACCTCACTACAAACAACTCAATTTCGCTTATTTTTATGGCTGAGAAATATTCCAATGTATATATGTGCCACATCTTCCTTATCCATTAATCTGTTGATGGACACATAGGTTGTTTCCATGTCCTAGCTATTGTAAATAGAGCTGCAATGAACATTTTGGTACATGACTCTTTTTGAATTATGGTTTTCTCAGGGATATGCCCAGTAGTGGGATTGCTCGGTTGTATTGTAGTTATATTTGTACTTTTTTAAGGAATGCCCATACTGCTCTCCACAGTGGCTGTATCAATTTACATTCCCACCAACTGTGCAAGAGTGTTCCCTTTTCTCCACAACCTCTCCAGCATTTATTGTCTCTAGATTTTTTAATGATGGCCATTCAGACCGGTGTGAGATGATATCTCATTGTAGTTTTGATTTGCATTTCTCTAATGATTAATGATGTTGAGCATTCTTTCATGTGTTTGTTGGCAATCTGTATATCTTCTTTGGAGAAATGTCTATTTAGGTCTTCTGCCCATTTTTGGATTGGGTTGTTTATTTTTTTGTTATTGAGCTGCATGAGTTGCTTGTAAAGTTTGGAGATTAATCCTCTGTCAGTTGCTTCATTTGCAAATATTTTCTCCCATTCTGAGGGATGTCCTTTGGTCTTGTTGATGGTTTCCTTTGCTGTGCAAAAGCTTTTAAGTTTCATTAGGTCCCATTTGTTTATTTTTGTTTTTATTTCCATTTCTCTAGTAGGTGGGTCAAGAAGGATCTTGCTGTGATTTATGTCATAGAGTGTTCTGCCTATGTTTTCTGCGAAGAGTTTGATAGTTTCTGGCCTTACATTTAGGTCTTTAAACCATTTTGAGTTTATTTTTGTGTATGATGTTAGGGAGTGTTCTAATCTCATACTTTTACATGTACCTGTCCAGTTTTCCCAGCACCACTTATTGAAGAGACTGTCTTTTCTCCACTGAATATTCTTGCCTCCTTTATCAAAGATAAAGTGACCATATGTGCATGGGTTTATCTATATGCTTTCTATCCTGTTCCATTGATCTATCATTCTGTTTTTGTAGCAGTACCATACTGTCTTGAATACTGTACCTTTGTAGTATAGTGTGAAGTTAGGGAGCCTGATTCCTCCAGCTCCATTTTTCGTTCTCAAGATTGCTTTGGCTATTTGGGGTCTTTTGTGTTTCTCTACGAACTGTGAAATTTTTTATTCTAATTCTGTGAAAAATGCCAGTGGTAGTTTGATAGGGATTGCACTGAATCTGTAGATTGCTTTGGGTAGTAGAGTCATTTTCACAATGTTGATTCTTCCAATTCAAGAACATGATATATCTCTCCATCTATTTGTATCATCTTTAAGTTCTTTCATCAGTGTCTTATAATTTTCTGCATACAGGTCTTTTGTCTCCTTAGGTAGGTTTATTCCTAGATATTTTATTCTTTATGTTGCAATGGTAAATGGGAGTGTTTTCTTAATTTCACTTTCAAATTTTTCAACTTTAGTGTATAGGAATGCTAGAGATTTCTGTACATTAATTTTGTATCCTGCCACTTTACCAAATTCATTGATTAGCTCTAGTAGTTTTCTGGTAGCATCTTTAGGATTCTCTATGTATAGTATCATGTCATCTTCAAACAGTGACAGCTTTACTTCTTCTTTTCTGATTTGGATTACTTTTATTTGATTTCCTTCTCTGATTGCTGTGGCTAAAACTTCCAAACCTATGTTGAATAATAGTCGGAGAGTGGGCAACCTTGTGTTGTTCCTGATCTTAATGGAGATGTTTTCAGTTTTTCACCATTGAGGATGATGTTGGCTGTGGGTTTGTCATATATGGCCTTTATTATGTTGAGGAAAGTTCCCTGTATGCCTACTTTCTGCAGGGTTTTTATCAGAAATGGGTGTTGATTTTGTCGAAAGCTTTCTCTGTATCTATTGAGATGTTCATATGGTTTTTCTCCTTCAATTTGTTAATATGGTGTATCACGTTGATTGGTTTGCGTATATTGATGAATCCTTGCATTCTCGGAATAAACCTCACTTGATCATGTGTGATCCTTTTAACGTGCTGTTGGATCCTGTTTGCTAGTATTTTGTTGAGGATTTTTGCATCTATGTTCATCAGTGATACTGGCCTGTAGTTTTCTTTCTTTGTGACATCCTTCTCTGGTTTTGGTATCAGGGTGATGGTGGCCTCGTAGAATGAGTTTGGGAGTGTTCCTCCCTCTACTATATTTTGGAAGCGTTTGAGAAGGATAGGTGTTAGCTCTTTTATAAATGTTTGATAGAATTCTCCTGTGAAGCCATCTGGTCCTGGGCTTTTGTTTGTTGGAACATTTTTAAAAACAGTTTAAATTTCAGTGATTGTGATTGGTCTGTGCATATTTTCTATTTCTTCCTGGTTCAGTCTCGGCAGGTTGTGCATTTCTAAGAATTTGTCCATTTCTTCCAGGTTGTCCATTTTATTGGCATAGAGTTTCTTGTAGTAATCTCTCGTGATTCTTGGTATTTCTGCATTGTCAGTTCTTACTTCTTCTTTTTCATTTCT
>NW_021703766.1:37173462-37174523 GCF_005190385.1 Monodon monoceros
CCTGGCTGGGATACGGACACGCCGCCTGCTGCAGCCAAAAGGGACAGCTTAGGGTAAAGGTAAAAACCCAGTGACTAAACGTTCTCGCCTAGCCCTCGCCACAAGCACAAGCGTATAGGCCTCTGGTCAAGGGCTTTTGCCACAAGCTGAACACGTTTGGTCTCATCTAGCCTCTGAAGCCCGAGTTTACCCAGCTACGAATCAAACTTCAGGAAAGGTACTCAGGGTGATGCGGACTGCCAAGTATTTCACCAGGCATCCCAGATCGAGTACAAATACTTGTGTTTTAAACGGGAAGAAGAAATGGTGTCAACTGCTCGCCTCCATCGGCCGGGCGACGTACACATTTTCTCCATGAGATGCAAGCCCTTCCTTCAGTGTGAAAGGTCTCTACGCCTCTTAGCGCTCGCAGCGCAGAGGTGCCACCCGCTCTGAAAGCCTTCCAAAGGAACAGGGTCACACAACGTGTGAACCTCCGAGCGGGTGCAGCACACACCTACGTCTTCTCTGTCGGCCTGAGAACACCCACAGCACTGGGCTTCTTTGGTGCACACACGTGGTAGCAGTCGGTGACGCATTCTGCTCCGTGAAACCTTCTCGGGGACACATAGAGTCAGTGCACGTAGATTAGCCCTACACCTCATCCCTGTTTCTTGAGTTGTACTGCTACAAGGCAAAACTCCCTGCTGGAATCTCGGTGTGGTGTAAGTTTCCTCCGGGGAGCGATCGCTGCTAGAGAAACTGTGCTGGTATCTAGGATAATGGTCTGTGCCTCCACTGCGCTGATGTTGTCTCCAAGCCGTTTGCGAAGGGTTTTTGGAAGAGGTTGCTCACAGTGTCGTTTCTTTAGAGTAACCCACAGGCGTACGAGGATACCTGTTCTGTGAAGTTAAATGCTAGGGCGCAGTTTTGTACAGGAAAGGACACTCCGCCTTGAAGGGTCTTCCTTCCGGATTGCCACTTGCACTGGCGATGTCTCCTAAATCTCGTAGGCTTTCCGTGCCGTCACAAGGCCCGTATCTCAGGCCTAGAACGGCAGAGCGTCCGGCAGCTTTGAAAGA
>NW_021703766.1:37174623-37180297 GCF_005190385.1 Monodon monoceros
CTTCAGGAAAGGTACTCAGGGTGCCACCGATTCAAAATTCTTTCACCGGACAGCCCAAATCGTGTACGCCTCTTTGTATTTTCCATGGGCAGAACAAAATGGTGTCAACCTGCACGCCTCCAGATGGGGGTGGGGTGGGGTTGGGGTGGGGGGTTGTGGGCGGCCTACACTTTCTTCATGGGAAACAAGCCCACGCTTTCAGTGTGAAAGGCCTTTACGCCTCTCTGCTTTCGGAGCCAAGGGGTAGCGTCAGCTGTGAAAAGCTTCCAGAGGAGGAGGGTCAGAGGACATTTGAACCACCCAGCAGGTGCAGCAAAGCACAGGGACTTCTCTCTTGGCCTGAGAACACCCACTGCCCAGTGCTCCTTTGTTGTACACATGTGGTGGAGGAAGCGTGCTTGATTTGGCTCCGTGAGAAATTCCCTGGGCCACGTAGTGTGAACGCAAGTAGATGAGCCCTACATCTCATGCCAGTTTCCTGTGCAAGTTGGACAAGACAAACTCCCGGCTTGAATCCCTGGGTGGGTTAATTTCCCTCCGGGGAAGGATCGTTGCTTGGGACACGGGGCTGGTATCAAGGTGAATGCGCAGAAAGGTGAGGAACCCAGGCATGATCAGACTCTCACCACAGTGCCCACACCACCAAGGGGATGGGAACCAGGCAGGAGTGTCCTCACACCAGTGGGGCCACATCCACATCATCGAAAGATGAGGAACCCAGCACATGTGGCCTCAAACCAGAGGGCCCACATCACCAAGGGGCTAGGAGTGAGGCAGGCAGAAGGACCCTCACAACAGAGGGCTCACGGAATAAAAAAGGTTAGAAATCCAGCAGTTGGAACCCCCCAGCAGCCGGCACGGAGCACCGAGGCTATTGGATCCAGGCTGCAGTGAACTCAAACCAGAGGGCCCCAAACCATGAAAGTGTGAGCAAGCCAGCCGTTGAGACCTCAGAAGACTCACAACCCCATGGGGATGGGAACCTGGCAGGGGTGTCCTCGAACCACTGGGCACACATCAGGAAATGGGGGGATCCCAGCAGTTAGGGCAACAGTCTTGCCTCTTTTTCTAACTGATGCCTTTATGATGAGCCTATCTCAGGCCTTTAAATTAGTCCCAAGGCCGTGGCACTGTCCCTGAGGCCTAGATGCTCTTCCTAAATCTGGCCCAGAACTGTCCCTCACTAAAGCCCTAACACTATTCCTAACTCAGGTCCTGATACGGTACCTAACAGAGGCCCAGATGCTAGTCCTAATGCAGTCTCTGACACTGTCTCTAACTAAGGCCCTGCTACCATGAATGTCTAAAGTCCTGACATTATCCTGAGCTAATATCCTGAACCAATTCTTACCAAGGTCTTGAAATTGTCCTCAAGTAAGCCCTGACATTGTCCCTAAGTGAGGCCCTGAAGCTGTCCCTATCAGAGGCCCTGAGAAGGTCTTTAATGAAGAAGCTAATACTGATACTACAGAGGTCCTTAAACTACTCCTAAGTCATGCCCTGACACTGTCCCTCACTCAGACTCTAAAGATAGGCCTCACTTAGGCCCTGTTGCCGCACCTTATTTAGGCTCTGACGCTGACCCTACATCAAGCCCTGACACTGGTCCTGATGAAGGCCCTGACACTGGTCCTAACTAAGGCCCTGATGCTCTCAATAACTAAAGTCTTCACGCTATCCCTAGCTCATTTCCTGACACTATCCTTGGCATGGAACCTGACTCTGTCCCGAGCTAATTTCCTGCCTCTTATCCTCACAGCAGCCTTAATGCTCTCCATAACTAGGGCCCAGACTTGTCCTAACTAGGGCCCTGTCACTGTTTCTAACTATGGTCCAGAAACTGTCCCTAATATAGGTCCTGCTGCCGGCAATAACTAAAATTCGGACACTATCCTGAGTTCAGAATCGGACCCATTTCTAACCAAGGTCCTGACACTATCCCTAAGAAAGCCCTGTCTCTGTCCCTAAGTGAAGGACTGAGGCTGTGCCTAATTTAGGCCCTGAAGCTATCCCTAAATCAGGCCTTGAAGCTGTGACTATGACAGGCCTTGATCATGTCTTTAACTAAGACCCTATTGCTGACCCAACAAAGGCCCTGATGCAGCTCGTACATCGTGCCCTGACAGTGTCCCCACTAAGGGCGTGACGCTAGGCCTCACTCAGTCCCTGTGGCTCTAAGTCAGGATCTGACACTGTCCTTATCTGAAGCCCTGACACTGGTTCTAATTAAGGCCCTGATACTCTCAGTGACTAAGGTTTTGACAGTATCCCTAGGTCATTTCCTGACACGATCCCTAAACTTTACCCTAAGCCTGTCCCTAGCAACTGTTCTGCCTCTTATGCTAACTGAAGCCCTGATGCTGTGAATACCTCAGGCCCTGAATTTAGTCCCAAGGCCGTGACACTGTCCCTAATTAAGGCCTAGATGCTCATCCTAAATCCGGTCCTGATACTGTCCCTAACTATGGCCCTAACACTCTTGCTGACAAAGGCCCTGACACAGTACCTAACAGAGACCCAGATGGTAGTCCTATCTAAGGCCTTGACAGTGTCCCTAACTAAGGCCCTGCTGCCGTCAATATTTAAAGTCCTGACAGTATCCTGAGCTTATTATATCCTGGCCCATGTTTTATTAAGGTCCTAAAACTGTCCCAAAGTAAGCCTTGACGCTGTCCCTACGTGAGGCTGTGAGGCTGTCTCTCACAGAGGCCCTGAGAATGTCTTTAACAAACCCCTTAGGCTGTTCCTACCGAGGCCCTTATGCTGCTCCTAAGTCATGCCCTGACACTGTCCCCAGCTAAGGCATTGACTCTAGGCCTCACTCAGTCCCTGTGGCTCTCCCTAAGTCAGGCTCTGACGCTGTCCCTACCTGAAGCCCTGACACTGGTTCTAAATTAGGCACTGATGCTCTAAGTAGCCATGGTCTTGACACTATCCCTACGTCATTTCCTGACTCTATTCCTACACCTTAACCTAACCTTGTCTTTAGCTAATGTCGAGTCTCTTATGCTAACTAAATCCCTGATGCTGTCCCTAACTAAGACCCTGAATTTAGTCCCGAGCCCGGGAACCTGTCTCTAACTGAGGCCGGGAGGCTGTCCTTAACAAAGATCCTCAACTTATCTTTAACTGAGGCCCTGACACTCTCCCTAATTAAGGACTGAGGCTGTCTCTGACTTAGGCCCTAAGTCTGTCTTTAACTACTGGCCTCACTCTTTCCCTAACAAAGGTCCTGAAACATTCCCTAACTAAGACCCTGACACGGTCCCTAATAACTTGAGCTGTCCCTCATTACTGCCCTGATGCGGCCCATAAATGATGTACTGAAGACGGCACGAAGGTCCAGACGATGACACTAATGACCCAAAATTTCTCTTATTAAGGCCATCAAATTACATCCAACTGAGGCCCTAAAGATGTCCATAACTAAGGCCCTGACACTATCTCGAGCTAAGACCCTCAAGTTATCTTTAACTGAGGCCATGACAGTGTCCCTAACAAAGAACCTGACACTGTCTCTAACTAAGGCCCTGAGTCTGTCTTTACCTAACGGCCTCACTCTTTCCCCAACTACTCCCTGGCGCTGCCCCTACCCAAGGCCCTGAAGGTGTGCCTAATTGCCTGAGCTGTCTTTCACTAATACCCTGAACCTGTCCATAACTAACGCCCTGATGATGTCCCTAACGAACAGCCTGAAGTGTCTCTTACTAAGGCCCTCAAGTTTATCTCTGAGGCCTGGAAACTCTCCCTAACTAAGTACTTAACACTGTCTGTAAGTAAAGGCCTGATGCAGCTCCTACCTGAGATGCTGATACTCTCACTTAGACCTTGAAGTCTCTACCTGAGAACCTGACACTGTCTGTAACTAATTTTCTGGCTTTTTCCTTAACAAACATCCTAATTTTGTCCCTAAATAACGCCCTAACACTGGTGCTAACTACGGCCCTGATGCTGACCCTATCTAAGGCCCCGACGATGTCCCTAATGCACTTAGATGTCCCTCACTGTTGGCCTGACCCTGTCCCTCACTAAGGCCCTGACTGTCTTCCTAAGGCTGTGATGATGTCTCTACCTGAGGCACTGTCACTGTCTATAATAACAGCCGACTCTTTCCCTAACACACTAATGCTGTCACTAATAGCCTTATGTATCTCTCAATAACGCCCTGATCCTGTCCATAACTAAGGCCCTGAATATGTCCCTAAGTATGTCTCTGACGCTGTCCTTAACTAAGGCCCTGATGCTCTCTCTACGTAAGGCACTGACACTATCTATAATAATGGCCTGACTCTTGCCCTAACTAATACCCTGATGTTATCGCTAATTGAGGCCCTGAAGATGTCCTAATACCCTTAGGTGTTCCTCTGTATCACCCTGATCCTGTCCATAACTAAGGCCCTGAATATGTTCCTAGGTAAGTCTCTGACGCTGTCCCTAACTAAGGCCCTGATGCTGTCTCTACCTCAGGATCTGAAATTCTAATGTCCTGACTCTCCCTAACTAACATCCTGACGCTGCCCCTAAGTGAGGCCCCGACACACTTCTTAACTAAGGACTTGCCGCTGTCCCTACCTAAAACCCTGACACTGTCTGTAACTAATGACCTGACTCTTTTCCTAACTAACACCCTAGGTTTGGCCCTAACTAACGCCCTGACACTGGTTCTAATGATGGCCATAATGCTGGCTCTAAGGCCCTGAAGATATCCCTAAGTAACAGCCTGAACTGTGTCTAACTATGGCTCTCATGTTATATCTAATTGAAGCACTGACACTGTCCCTAGCTTAGGCCATGATGCTGTCCCTTATAGTCTAAGCTGTCATTAAATAATGCCCTGATCCTGTCCATAAGTAAGGTCCTGGATATGTCCCTAAGTGCATCTCTGACGATGTCCTTAACAGCCTGAACTCTCTTCAAGTTATCTCTGAGGCTCTGACACTGGCCCTTCCTAAGGCCTCACCCCGGGTTTGTCCCAGGCTGCTGGGCGGTTTTCTCTTGTCCGCATCTCTAGCCAGCTGCCTGCGATCAGCCACTCTAGGATTCTGCGATACAGTGGTCCCACGTGGGATGTGCCTGTGTAGGCTCACCTGCGGGAGGAGAGTCATGGCCACTCCGCCTTCCAGGGGACTGCGGCTCAGGGTAGGGGCCTCACAGCCAGTGTCTAGAGACAGGGTTCTCTGTCCTTGTTTGTTGTAAATCCCTTGGAGTTACCTCTAACATTTTTGAATGGATATCGCCCCCTCTGCATATTTATAATACAAATTATTTACCACATTAAAATCCAGGAATGGCATTCTTAGAATGAGCAGAAGAACACTGGATGCCCCCCCAATGATCTATTACTTGGAGGATTTAAAATTCTAATGAGAAAACACTCACTCTCCTCACCCTCTTGGGCGTCAGCACAAGGCGGGAATCAGCTGCATCCTTTATTTATCCCTCTGATTTTCCAAAACCTTTTCTTCCAGGAGAAATCTCTGGGCTCTTCGGGAGCTGTGAGTGGTGGCTGTCAGGTAAATCTGAGACTGAAAAGCAAGAGGAAGACAGACAGAGGAGGAGATGAGAATTGGTGATGGGGAGAAGCAGGGGCGTCCACGTTCAATCGCAGGCTGAGAGTCTGGGTTAGCCTCCAGCGAAGCTAAGGACCACCAGGGTCTGGCCCCACTGGCCTTGT
>NW_021703766.1:37180397-37249150 GCF_005190385.1 Monodon monoceros
GCCTCTGGTCAAAGGCTTTCGCCACAAGCTGAACACGTTGGGTCTCACTCTACCAGCCCAGACGGTTGGGCTCGCTTTCGTACGTGAAACCACACATTCAGCCTGTCTCATATCTTCTGTTTGGAGCATTTAGTTCTTTTTGGTATAATTATTGGTATGCCTGTTCTTATTGCCATTTTCTTTTATTGTTTTATATATTTTGTAGTAGGTCTTTTTTCTTCTCTTACTCTTTTGTTCTCGTCCCTGTGTTTGATGAGTAACTTTAGTGTTATGTTTCGGTTCCTTTTTCTTTTTTGTGTATATATCTATTATATATTTTTGTTTTGTGTTTACCTTGGCCATGAAGTTTTTCTACTGCAGTATATATATATAACTTATGTTGCTGATCTCTTAATATCCAATTCATTTAAAAGAACCCTGCATTTGTACTCGTTTCCCCCTCACAATGACTGTTTTCGATATCATGTTTTACATCTAATTGTTTTGTGTATCACTTAACTGCTTATTGTGGCTATAGTTGATTTTTCTACTTTTATCTTTTAAATTTTATGTTTTAACCTTCCTAATAGCTTTGTGTGTCGATTGTTTCCTATCTTTACTGTACATTTGTCTTTACTGGTGAGCTTTTTCATTTTGTAAATTTCTTGTTTCTAGTTATGGCCTTTATTTTTTGTTCTAGAGGTGTTCCTTTACAACATTTGTTGTAAAGCTAGTTTGGCAGTTGATGAACTTTTAGTTTTTGCTTGTCTATAAATTTTTTGATTTCTCCATAAAATCTGACCAAGAACATTGTTGTGTAAGGTATTCTTTTTTTTTTTTTTTTTTGGCTGTATGCGGGCCTCTCACTCTTTTGGCCTCTCCCGTTGTGGAGCACAGGCTCCAAACGTGCAGGTTTAGCAACCATGGCTCACGGGCCTAGCCGCTCTGCAGCATGTGGGATCCTCCTGGACGGGTGCACTATCCCATGTCCCCTGCATTGGCAGGCGGACTGTCAACCACTGCACCACCAGGGAAGCCCAAATGTATTCTTGATTGTAGGTTTTTCTCTCTCATCATTTTAAATATATTGTGTCACTCCTGGCCAGCAGAGTTTTTGCTGAAAAATCAGCTCATAGCTTTATGGGATTTCCCTTGTCCCTTTTTTGTCTCTTTTCCCTTGCTGCTTTTAATATTTTCTCTTTATCCATTTTTGTCATTTTAATTATGATATGTCTTACTGTGTTCTTTTCTGAGTTAATCCTGTATGGGATGCTCCTTCTTGGATTTGGGTCATGTTTCCTTTCCCAGGATAAGAAAGTTTTCAGCTATCATGTCTTCAAATATTTTCTCAGGCCCTTTCTCTCTCTCTTCTCCTTGTGGAACCCCTAAAATGCAAATATTAATGAGTTTGATGTTGTCCCTGAGGTTTGTTAAACTGTCTCAACCTTGGAGAAGTAGGCTTCTGTAGGAGATGTCCTATGCATCCAGCAGTGCACACCCATCTCTTTACCCAAGATATGCACTCTAAGGATTTCCCCTAAGAGGGCTGCAAGTGTCCTTCTTTTGTGGTGGGCTGACTGTGTGACTGGTCTAGTAGGCTCTGTTGGCCCCTAGCCTGGGTTGGTTGCCAGTCCCTTCCTTCTGTGGATGCTGCAGTCTGCTGTTTGGCATGGTCTGTTCATGAGACAGCTGGCTGTAGAATCGTAGGGTGTCCTGGGGCTAGTGCTGGCTCACCATGGGCAGAGTCCATAGTCTCAAAGACTCTGGGGCTGTTGCCTGTCCACGGGTGGGTGAAGCCAGATCCTGGGGTTAGTGCTGGAGTACTGGAAGGCAGAGATGGTTCCTGGAGTCTGGTTGCAAGGCCCAGGGATCCCAGAGGTCATTTAAGATTATTGGTAGAGGGAGGATCGGTTCCTACACTGTTGTGTATGGGGTTTGGGATGTCCAGAATCCTGTGTTGTCCTGCTAGTGTACAGTGCTAATTCTCAGCTGGTCCCAGGGTAGAGTCTGGCCTGTTGTGGGAAGGCTGTGTCTTCAGGCTGTAGGATGATGGTTTTCTTGCTTCTGATGTCTGCCCACTGGTGAGTAGGCTGGTCTAGAGGCTAGTGCAGGCTTCCTGGAGGGCAGGCCCATGTCTAGGGGTGTGTCTAGAGGTAACTGTGGGCTCAGGAAGTCTTTAGGCAGCCTGCCTGCTGATAGGTTAGTCTGTCCTCACCCAGTCAGTTGTTTGGCCTGAGATGTCCCAGTTCTGGCACCTACAGACTCTTGGGTGCGGTTAGGTCTTGGTGCTAATGAGCTAAGATCTCAAGATGGCAGTCACCAGCAGGAGTGTTCTTATGGTAGAATATTCCCAAATGTGGCTGCCACCAATGTCTATGTCCCACAGGTAAGCCACAGCCACCCCTTCTGCCTCTCCAGGAGACTCTCCAAGACGAGCAGGCAAGTCTAGCCCTGGCTCTTATCAGATTACTGCTTTTGCCCTGGATGCACATGAGATCTTGTGTGCACCCTTTAAGAGTGAAGTCTCTATTTCTCCCAGTCCTATGGGGCTCCTGAAATTAAGTACCACTTGGCTTCAAAGCCAGATGCTCTGGAGGCTTATCTTCCTGGTGCAAGGGAGCCCAATGTGGGACTCAGAACTCTCACTCTGCTAAACTGCTAAAAATATCAGTTTTCAGGCCCTGAATTGAAGAAAAAGTAGAAATCTAGGAATAGGCAACATATGAGAACCAGAATTGGGCCAACCAGGTCTGCATCCCCACTCTGGCTTTACTAACATCGTGGTGATGGGAAAAATCACCATGTTCAGAGTCTTGATCCCATCATATATTTCATGGGATAGTATCAGTGCCAATTTCACCAGACCATTTATATGCAGTGCTTTCACCATGGCTAGTACAGACAGCAGTCAGCAAATGGCAGTTATCAGGTAGCTAAGGAATCCAGTGACTCCGACTCAGTTGATCAAGGTCTAGCTTTGCTTCCACATTTCTGTTTGCTAGTCTTTCCATCCTGTCTGAGCTTAGCTTCCCTAAGGAAATCCAAGGTCCCACATCCTCTAGAGGGCCAGCATTCCCTAGCTCCTTATTTGCATAAACCCAACTTAAGGATTTTTTCTGGCGGAGAAAAAGCAGACACAAAATGGTTCCTTTTATTTCTACTTTGGTAAAATTGATGACAGCAAGTTAAAAAACAGCATTATTTATATATTAACCCAGAAAAAATAAAACATTAAAAACAACACTACAGGAAATTTACAAACACAGAAAAGAAATAAGCCCTCTGGAAACAGAGTATGATGTTATTGTCATTTGTCTGAAGTTAAAATGTGTTCCCCTGGGATTCCCTAATGATGCAGTTGTTGAGAGTCCGCCTGTCGACGCAGGGGACACGGGTTCGTGCCCTGGTCCGGGAAAATCCCACATGCCTTGGAGCGGCTGGGCCCGTTACCCATGGCCGCTGAGCCTGTGCGTCCGGAGCCTGTGCTCCGCAATGGGATAGGCCACAACAGTGAGAGGCTCGCGTACCGCAATAAAAAAAAAAAGCGTTTTGCCCTTCTGCAGTTCCCCATGACTGAAAATATACATGGAAAAGATGACCAGGTGAGTTCTGAATATTGATTTCCCCACATTTCATTGAAAGGAAAAAAATGTTTTTGTGTTTGATACTTACAGTTGGACTTTTAATGGAATTGCTAACTCCCCAAGTGACTAAAATTCCACCAATATTGCCTGTCTAAAAGCAAGCATTTGCCCTTCTGTGAAGGACTCCCAGAGGCATTTTGCTGTCCAGGTCAGTATCTCCTTCCCTGACTTCCCCTTGCCAGAACACGCTTCTAAAACATCAGATCTGACACTTTGTGTAGAGTTTGTGATTGGACAATCTGGTTACTTTCATCTGTGGACAGCTAACTTGCTAGTTTTATTTTTCACTTTATCTTTTTCCAATCAATAATGCTATACAGCTAGTGTTTTAGATACTACAGTAGATACTGAAGCCAGCAGACAGTACATGCTAATCAATTTTTAATTATGGCTTTAATTTTTATATGATGCCATTTAATTTTATTAGATGTATTAAAGTGAAGCTGTCAGCTCACAGGATCTACCGCTTGGGTCAGGGCAAGGAATGTCCCAGAGGCTGCATGCAGGTGTATGACATCATTAAAATGGTCATAATTGGATGTACATTACAATGTGCATATTGGGTACATAAATGTCACATATGATTGGGTGACTGGAATGGCTTTACCACTGGCAGCACCTGAGTTAGTGGAGCCACTGTGCTCAGTGCCCCTCAGAGACCACATGGGACTGTGGACTGTGAGCTGACTGTAGACCCAGCATTGCCACCAACTTGTCCCATGGCCTTAGTTAAATCTGTTATTTTGCTTCCTGGACTGTAGATTCTGCATCAGTGAAACGGGGATCATGTCAGTTATAGTCTTCTTGGAGAGAAATAGAAAGCAGTACAAACTCAGCCAGGATTACTGGCATTAACCTCCCTGGCCCTGGAAATTAGAGAGAGAAAGAAAAAGAAAGAAAGAGAAAAAGAAGAAAGAAAGAAAGAAAGAGAAAGAAAGAGAAAAAGAAGAAAGAGAAAGAATGAGAAAAAGAAGAAAGAAAGAAAGAAAAGAAAGAAAGAAAGAAAGAAAAAGAAAGAATGAAAAGGGGAGAAGAGGAGAACAGAATGAGGAGTGTAAGGGATATTGATGGTGCTTTGCCTGCATCCCCTTGGATCCCTCCTCCAGTTTCCAATTTCTTTAGCTTCCAACAGCCTGAACGCTGTCTCAGTCTAAAGCCACTTGACCTTCAAGAGCGTAGACTGGAAATGTGTTTATGCCACACCCACAAACTCTCAGGTGTTACCTATATTCTAAAGACCTTTTCTGCAACTTCTTCTTCCAGTTCCTTCTTGCCCTAATTCCTATGGGGTTCTCCAGAGTTTACTTTCTTAGTAAATCCCTTGCATACATATCTGCGACTCAGTAAATGAGGAAAAGCACACGTAAGATAGGGGAAAAGAGCTGAGGAGACAAATCAATCATGTCACAGGCCAAGAGAAATTTTTATCTAGCTTCAGTTTGAAGGGCAGAGATATTTTACACCAAGATTTGTTTATCAATTGTCATGTGCATACATGTACATGTGTATATGTGTGTGTACAGAATATTAAAGACTCTTTTCCATTGTAGCAGGCTGTGATACCCCTGAAAAAAGAACCAAGATAATATCCAATTGTCTCATGGAAACAGTATTGCCATAGGGATTGTGTACCTCTGTGCATGAATGACTTGCCTGAATTTCCACAACTGGCCACAAAGGCCACATGTAGTCAGCCATTAACTAAATAGAAAGGGCTCAACTACATAGGAAATAGAATGCAGAACTTCCTAAAGTGGAATATAAATTAATTGAGCAGACTAAGGGCATAAAATTGTATTGGCTGTGTTTCAAAATGGCAGAGAAATGTGCAAAGTTGCTTAATGTCTTAATTTCTACTTTGTTTTCATTGTCATAAGGCAGAAGGAACACTCTTTTAGACTTATGGAATTTGGAAAGCCTTCTTTCAAAGATTTTTGACAGGTATCTTTGGGCAGACTTAAGACTACTTTAGTGACATTAATCCAAGGAGGTTTGGTTTGCTGCCTTCTCTCTGTTGTTTTTCCTTGACCCAGACTGCATGCCATTTTCTCCTTGGGTAAAACAAATGACTCCTGTGTCATGTCCCCTCCCATCCTTATCCGTACTTTTCTTGTGGCATTTCTTTCCTTACATTAACTGGATGGACACATGTGTCTCTCAAATGAAACTCTTTTCAGTTCGATCATACATTCACTACATAGTTACTGAGCACCTTCAATATGCAGACTGTTCATCTATGCATGCTACCCTGTTTATTGAGCACCTACTATGTATCCATACTCTTCTAAGCACAGGGTGATCAGAGGTGAACAAGGCACTGAGGTCCCTGTCTGGGGAGCTGCAGTCTATTGAGGGGAAAAAGTCAGTAAATAATTCCTGATAGTGATAAAAGCCACAAAGGAAATGAATCAAAGTGATGTGATAAGAAGTGGGGATGGAGAGTTCAGGGACAGTTTGAGGGTAGGACATTTTGACTGAGAAGGAGCCAACCATAGGAGGTAGGGGAAGCAACTGAGCTGAGAAAGTGCCTGAAGTAAGGAGAAGGCCAGTAGAGCTGGCACATGTTGGGCCAGGTGGAAGCTGATAGGAAATAGGGTCAGGAAGGTGGGCAGGGGCCAGACTGGTGGGACCTTGTGGCCATGAGGAGCAGCTTGCATTTCATTCAGCTGGACAATGAGTACCTGTGCCAGATGCCTGTGCTGGGGCCTCCTTATTGTGTTCCCTTAGGAGATGACTGGAATGTGTGTCCATGTATTCTGAATAGTTTCAAGCTCTGTAAATTAGCAGGTGAGGGCATGTCAGAGAGTGGACCACTATTTTCAAGCTGGCAACGTTCTCTTGGCTGGAGCTTTACGCTGAGACCTATGGCTTCCACCATCAGGAGGCATACCATACAGAGGGCCCCTGTCCCAGCTTCTCCCCACTCTCCCCCATGGCCCCTCATCCTGGGTCACACTCTCCAGATGCAAACCCTAACCTGTTTTTCTCCTATTGTTTTGCCTCAAAAGTGGGGCAGTATCTTGTCAGCTCCTATGCCAGGTGCACAGTGAGCATACACTGAATAAACAGGTGCAGACTCAAAGGCCTGTGCAAGGCCAGGTGAGTGGTACAGGTGGGCAAAGAGTCTCAGGCAGGACCTACAAAGTCTGGGAGGGGAGATCCTGGCAGTAGGAGTCAGCTGCTGGCCATTTGTACATAACAATTCCAGCACTGGCAAAAATACCTGATTTTTTGCAAAAGCTAGAAATCCATATTATTACATCCTTTAATTTGCAAATATTTATAACTGATTCACATTTTAACACTGTGAGGGTCAAATATGTCTATTAGTTATATAATGATAGCAAACACTCACAAAGCAATTACAAAGTACCAGGTGCTCTTGCAAGCACTTCCATATATACTTATGTAATTTTTAACAACCCTATTAGGCACCATTTTACTCCCATTTTCTTGATAAGAAAACAAGTGCAGAGAGATTATGTAACTTGTCTAAAGCCAGCTAGCAAGTAACTGAGGCACTGGGATCTGAAGCAAAGCTGTGTGCTCAAAAGCCAAATGTTGTCTGTATGTCAAGCATGGACAGCTACTGCCTAGAGTGCCCGATGCCTGTTTTGCCCTGTAATGGAGCTCTGATACCTCTCTAGGCCCCTATCACCTTGCCTGGGAAGTTAGCTTGAAGACCAAACCTGGCTGACTGGGGCTGAGCCAGGAGAATCTCATGGAAAGAGGGCAGATTCACTCTGGACTGAATGTAGGGGCTGAGGTGGAACAGTGCCCATGTACCTGGCATCGGTGCTGTTACAGTAAGGCATGCAGTGGGGGAACGCTGCAGTTGTCATTAGCTCCATCATGCACCAGCAGTATGACCTTGAGCTGTATGGTGGTAGGAACACAGAACTAAGGGTCCAACCCCAGGTTCTGCTTTCTTTGTGCCCCTCGAATAAGCTAAGTCACTTCTCTGAAAGTCCTCCTCAATAAGGGAGTAAAATAATCTTTACCTTGCAGGATTGTTTTACATGAAAGGGAAGAAGCTAAGGTGAGACAGAAAACATGCCTGAAGCGCAAACCTGAAGCGCAAAATGGAAGGAGGTCAACTCTGCATTTTCAGGATCCTGAGAATGAATGTCTCAAATTTTGCCCCCTAGGTGGCACTCTTGCCTCACCTTCATCTAGCTCTGAAGGAAGTAGTGGAGGGCTAAGCTCATAGAACACACTTCATGATTGTTAGGTGTTATATATTGGTGAGAAGATCTTTGGGGAATCTGTTATCTGCAAGTGAGAATGAGGGTTTATGACAACTTTCTCAGGCTTGTGAAGTACTGCATGGAATACTTGAGATAGGCCACTTGACATGGCGCCCGGCACACAGATGAGAACACACAAAGGGCATTCCCAGGCCTTTAGGCGACTCCAAGCTTACTGCCTCACAGGCAGGGGTTGACCTTGTCAGCCATGGTAAGTGTCAGGAAGCACCTGACAGAGTGGTTCCTGTAACAGTGCACTGCCAGCTCTGACAGTGCTATTTGGATGTGTCCTGCAGTCTGAAAAATAAGCATTTCTGCCCAATTTCTTGCAGTTGACACAGAATGCTGACTTGAATGTAGCTAATTTTGAAAGGAGAGGATTATACAAGGACATGTTTCCTCCCTCATATCATTCTAGGGAGGGCCATGACCCTTCTGCTTACCTAACAGTTTGGGGCAACATGGGATACTGGGAAGGGGGCAGTGGTGTGTCTGTGATCATTGCCACCAATTCCCATCTGCCAGGCCAGACTCCACCTGAACCAGCACACCCAGTGTGTTGTGCTGTGTCCTGGGAAGAGGTAGCCATGCACACCTCTCCCTACCCATTCAACCAGTATCTCCTGAGTATGGGCTCTGTGCCTGGCACTGTGCTAGAAACAGGGTCTGGGGACCAGAATGGAGCAGCTCTTATCTTAAGGCACTCACAGAGGAGGAAACATTTAAGTAAAATCAAGGCAGTAGGAAAGAGACTCTCTGCTCTGAGGAGAGAGAGACAGATACATCCCATGGGCTTCCCTGCCAGATTATCAGCTCCTCAAAGCAAACATCCAGTTTATACATCTTTGCATGAGTACCCAGAGCTGAGGGCATAATAGATGCCCAATAAAATCTGTTGATTAAAAATGCAAGTAGACAACAATGCAAAGGGATTCCAAATTCAGAAATCCCAACACACAAAGTAACTGAAATAAAAAGGAAAATTCACTGCTCATAACATTTGCCACGTGGTCCTTATAGATCACCATCAATCTCACATAGTGTTAAACAAAGGGAATGGTGCCTCTAATGGCCTTCAGAAGACT
Source organism: Monodon monoceros (assembly GCF_005190385.1). Classification (NCBI taxonomy): domain Eukaryota; kingdom Metazoa; phylum Chordata; class Mammalia; order Artiodactyla; family Monodontidae; genus Monodon; species Monodon monoceros. The sequence goes on from NW_021703766.1 coordinate 37,189,353, forward strand.
GGAAACTGGCAAACGAAGTGGCCCTTCCAAACACAGGGTGTCCAAGTTATTGTGGGATTTAACAGAAACATACAGGGGACTTGCCTGACGGTCCAGTGGTTAAGACTCTGTGCTTCCACTGCAGGGGGCATGGGTTTGGAGGACTAAGATTTCGCATGCCCTGTGACGCGGCCCCCCCAAAAGAAATGTATACAAATTCCCTTGCTGTGAAGTAAGGTATCTGCCCTTCTTGGGGGACCATGCCTGCTCAAGGACTTTTTGTTTAGAGCAGCCAGAAAATTGGTAACAGCCAAGTCATTCTGGAGGTAATTATGGCCCCAAAGTGCAGGGCAGGGAAACCAGCAGGCTCGGGCTGGCCTTCTGGCTAGGCTGGATCAGGGCTGCTCAATTCCCAGGACTCAGCACAGGCCACTCAAATCATGAGCTTTAGGCAAATTTCCCAAACTGGGGCCTGTTTAGGTTTTTAGGAAAGAGACCAGGTTCCTGGGCACCCTTGATCTACACAAGGTTGTAAAACGAGTCTGCTAGTTTCACACTGCGATGGGAAAGGGAGAGTGTGTTACTTAAAATATAAATTAAAAAAAATAAAAGCCCTGATGAATGCTGAAGAATTGAGCAATTAGGAACACATGAAGGGATGCATTAGAAATGACAGTAATAATCCTTGAATTTATAAAACATATAAATTTGCATTTCACACATATTATCCCATTAATCCTCATTTTTAACAATTTAAAATTGATTTTGTGTGTTTCTGAGTTTTTAGTGAAGCTTCATAACCATGCTGGGCTACTTTCACAGGACTGTAGAGGTCTATGCAGAGACATTGTAAAGATTTATCCTAAATCATGCAGCAAAAAAATGACATAGAGGAAAAAAAAGAACCACTACTCCTCATCCCTCCAACCAGATATCAGGAATCCATCTTGCCCTCTCTGGGCTCCCACAAACGTGGCTTGAACTTGCCTTTTCCTAAACCCTCCAACTCTGACACTAGCTTTGTGTGCATGTTTCTCACATCCTCTGGGATCCCTGCAAGATCTGGGGCCTTGTCATTCATTTTTGAACCTCTGGTGCCCAGTTGAATTCTCAATAAATACACAATATAATTAATAAATAAGTGAATATTAACATGAGTAATGCTTTGCAATATTTCTTGTGTTGGGCAGTAGTTTCTCCAAGTGCAGAAGCCACATATTCCCAGCTTGACTGTATTTTCCTTAAGGCAGCGACCATGTGTCATTATTTTTTTCCTTTTTGTCTCATTCTGCATTTGATAAAGTGACCAATAAGTGCCAGAAGCTAAATAAATGTCTGTTTATTAAGTTAACTCAAATTTTCTTCATGATTCAAACAACCACCATGAGAGGGCAGCAGAAAGAAACACATTTAGGGGCCTCCGTCTTCCTTGCGGATCAAAGGTGGTCTTGGTTTAAATATTCCCCAAAGTAGAGCTTGAGACAAGGATTTGAATACAAGTAGTTTATTTTGATGAAATAAGACAAGGAAGGGAAGGCAGCAGTAAGAGGTGTGTTATCAAGTCAGGGACCACCAGGGGCAACTGAGCTGAATCCCACTGGGGAACACTGGGGGATAGTGTTGAACACAGAGTTATCCCACCCCAGGGGTGAGGGAGTTAAGATATTCATCCAACAACCCCTGTTAGTCATTTTTGGGCCGCTCCTAATTGATTGCCTAACACTTTGAACCTGGTATGGTTCTGGCAGCCAGACAAAGTCTTCAGGCAGAAGAACGCAAGTCTTAGCTGTTGGGATTCTGAGCAGAGTACACAGAAATGGTGAGCACTGTGGAGTGGTGGGTGAGCACTGATGACATCTGCTGTAATTGATCTTTAAATATGGAGTCAAGAGATATATGGGGTCCAGACCTTGACTGGGAACCCTGGATTCCAACTCTGCGTTCAGAGTTCTCAGGATTTTTTGCCTCTTTCTTGGCTGTTCCAAGTAAGTGGAGGACTCACCATCATTCTTTGGATCCAGAGCTTCATGACAGGAATGAAAAAGCCTGCCAGGGCTCTGTGAAGGAACGGGGAACACTGACTCAGGATGCCCTGGCTTGCATCTCAGCTCTGCTTTTAATCAGCTGTGTGGCACCCTCTTTGGGTCTCTATTGAAGACAATTTGCATGGTTCGTAAGAACCCTCCCTTCTTGCTCTAGTAGGCTCAGCAGACTGTATAGTTCCTCTCTTTGAATGGTAGTATTTTTGGGGGGGGTTGATATTTTTTGCCATTACATAAGTAATATATAATGCATGTTTATTGTAGCACGATTAGAAAAATGTAGATAAGTAAATAACCCATAATCTTATGGCACAGAGAATACTACCATAAACTTTTTTGGTGCACACCCTTCATAGACACACACACACACACACACACACACACACACACATTCAGCATTAGTGAGTATGCTAAAATTGTCCAAAATCTATTCTAAGCTCTTGAAACACCAAGGTGAAAAATCATACGTTTGCTGGCATTCCATTGAAGGCCACAGAAAACAAACACATTATAACTAAGAATTTCAAATAATAACTATGCAAAAACAGGTGATATGATGAGAGAGATACAAATTCCAGTTAAATAAGTGGTGATATTCTGCTGTTCTCCTATAAAAAGAGAGTAGGTTTTAGGATAAGCTGAAAATAAGACAACTCTAGCAAGATTTAAATGGTCTTTGGCACTCAGGGTCTATTACAGTAGTATTTTAAAAGTTTTTTTATCCCTATTTTCTCAAACTTTAAAATAGATATTATGTGTTCTTTGCCAAAATACTGCTGAATATAAAGAGAAACCAACATAAGGGGACATTTAATGATTTAAGGCTAGAAACTATCCTAGATTAAAACAGCAGGAGTGTGTGAAATATGATTTGCATACTTTAAATGAGTGACCTTGATCTGTTGTTTCCAAAGTACCCCCTTCTTCCCCAGCATCAAGCTCTTAGTTATATTTTTTTTGTACAATTACTTGGCTGCTCTCTCTGCCATGGAACACTCTCTTCCTCATTATTTCAGGTCTTTTCTCAAATATTATCTTATCAGAGAGGCCTTTCCTGACAAGTATATATAAAAGGGCCCCTGGCACCCCCCGCTTCACTGTTCTTCATAGGCCTTATTTGTGTTTGCCTCTCTCCCCAAACTACAAAATCCATGATTTTTCAGGAAACTAGAACATTCCCTGGCACGTGGTAAATTTTCAATAATGATTGTTTTTGTTTGATGAAGAGTAGGTGTATCAAGTCAAGGGAAGGAAGTCACTTTAGGTTGAAGGAGGTTAAGAAAGGCCTCTGTGTAATGTCAACATTTGAGCTAAAACTAGAATGACAGGAAAGAGACACCCAAAGAAAAATCTAGGTCAAGGATTGGCAAACTTTTTTTGTACAGTGCAATACAGTAAATGTTTTAGCCTTTGTAGGCTACATGTGATCTCTGTCACATCTTCTAAAAAAGAACAACAACAAAAACCCCTCTAAAATTATAAAAACGTTTTTAGCTCATGGCTGTACAAAAACAGGCTATGGGTCATAGTTTATTGACCCTTCTCTACAGGGAAAGCGTTCCAAGTGAGGGAGCAGCTAGTGCAAATGCCCTAAAGTGGTATGTGCTTAGAGAATTTAACAGACAGAAGGACGGCCAGTGTGGCTGGAACATAGTGACCAGGACCCAAAGAGAGAGGAGGAGGAGAGAAATCCAAAGATCTAGGAGGGCCCAGACAAGTGGGGCCTGTAGGTCATAGTAGGACATTTCTATTTGATTCTAAATGCAATTGGGAAACCATTGGAGGTTTTTAAGCAAGGGGGTGAGATGATACAATTTATCCTTTACAAAAATTCTCTAGCTGCTTATGGAGAAAAGCATTTGATGGGGAGAGTAAGGGAAGTGAGGCCAGGCAGGGGTGAAGCAGGAAGTAGATGAGAGATGAGGTGAAGAAGAGAAAATAACAGACTTGGGACACAGCACTATAGGAGTTGTTTTTCAACCTGCTTCTTTTCATTTAACACCTAATCTGTGGCATTTAATATCTTTTAACCACGTCCTTTCATATAATAGAAATAGAAATCTTCAGAATATCACATTGTACTATAATTTATTTCAGCCATCTCTAAAAGGCAGGCGTTGAAATTGTTTCCAATTATTTGATATTAAGAATAATACTCCAGCAGTGCTTGATTTGCTCAATCTATTAGCCTAACCAAGATAAGCTCTCTGATGGAAACTAAAATTTTGGTGGTGAGCACTCTTATAGTGTATGCAACGTTATACACTATACATACATAATGCATATATAAACTACACATAATGTGTATATAAACTATATACACAACTTATATAATGTTATACACCAACGTTACCTCAAAAAAGAAAAGAAAAAAACCTAGAAGAAAAAGGAATCCTTTGAATTGGTCTCTAGTACTCTCTGAGGGCTCCCATATTTCCTCCATTTCAGGAAGAGCCAGAAAAGCAAGTAAATAATATCTTATTTACTGGGATATTGGGTCCTAGTGACCTCTCCCAGGGTCTGAAGTCCTCCAGGGTCCTCATTAGCATCCCTTCCCTGCCAGCACCCCCATCCCTCCTCACCCACAAACCTTTGTGCCCTTTGTTACCCACCGTTTTTCCTTTAAGCAATTCCTTTGGATCTTGTCTCCTACTAAATTCTTTTTTCCCCCGATCAACCTCATTTTGCTGCCCGAGGGATCATTTTCTCCCCGGTCTGGCGTACCAGCAAACTAGAGACCTTGCGGGTTAGGTAGACTCGAGAGCGCACAACGTGGTCCTTCCTGGCTATTGGCTCCTCCCTCCACCCCCTCAAATGGTCCCCCCCAGTGACTGGCTCTCCTCTGTGATTGGCTTTCCTCTGGGATATGGCCCTCCCCATCCCATGTTGCCCTTTCCCGCTTTATGGTCCTTCCCAGTGACTGGCCCTCTTCTGTGATTAGTTCGCCCCAGTGACTGACCCTCCCTCACTAAACTTCTCAGTTAGAATCTGTGAGGACCTCAGGGACAGAGTTCTCATCCCGCTTCAGGCAGGAAATTATGATAGTTCCACAAATGACACAGCTGAGAGCAGGCAGCAGGAAAGGAAACCCAGGCTTGGGTTCCCTTTCCCTTCATGGAGCCACAGAGGGCTCTACCTCCCTGTAAAACCTGAATAGACAGTTTCAGTTGGAATTCCAGAAGCAGAGCCCTCCTCCAGAGGCAGCAACCAAGAAGAGAAGGAAATCTAGGATTCTCTGGGTGGATGTTGAATCTCCCACACACACACCTCTATTTTTTTCCTTGTTCCCCTTCTCTTCATTCTAATTAAGTTTTGCATTCACTGCCCTTAATATAGAAGACTGGTTTGGGCTGAGCTGGGAGGTTGAGGGGAGCTGAGGAGTAGCAAGAGACATGGACATTTGAAAAGTCTCTGAGATGGGACTGTGAGCCCCTGGTGATCCAAGAAAAGGTATGGAAATCCCAGAAACGCTGGGGAATCTGAACTCAGGACCTATGCTAATTTCCATGGAATCACATGTCTCTGTTATGGGATCTTCCCAAAGCCCAGAATATTAGGGCAGACAAGGTAGCTCCTCAGAGCCCAGGCTGGGCAGAAACTGTAGTTCCTAACAGCCCAGAGTGTGCCCACAATATAGTTTCCCACAGCTCAGGACTGGAAGACACAGTTGTCCCTCCAGCTTAGGACGGTGCAGATATCTTAGTCCTACATAACACAGGATGGTGCCAACATAGTCATCCCTCATACCCAGGACTGAGCAGACACCATAGTCCCTCACAGCCCAGGACGGTGCACACATTTTATTCCCTACAACCCAGGTCTGTGCAGACACCAACTACCTTAGAGCTCAGCATGGGGCAGATAGTCGTCCCTCATAGCTCACAAGTGGGCAGGCACTGAAGTATCTCACAGCTCAATAATGCAAAGATGAGAAAGTGGCTTAAGTAGACCTTGTTAACAGAATCTTGGGCATTCAGAGTGTGTGTACAATGACCAAAGCGCAATAAGAACCAGACAGCACTGTAGATGTCAGTGTGGACAGAGGCTGCCCAGGGGTAAACCCCCCTCTCCTCAAAACTGTTTCAAAGTAAGATGTCTTACATATTTAGATGCTACTCTGGGGAGAATAAAATTTCTGGATTAAATGTATCTGGATTAACTATGATGCAAAGTTTATGTTACAGAAAAATATATTAACACCTTTGCGCACACATGGATTTTAAAGAATTAAAATAACCAGCCTTCACATTTTCCTAGGTTCCATAATCCTTTTGCCTCCATGTTAGGAGACCATTATGGGAGCACATGGAGAAGGACACCCTAAATGTGCCTTTGTGCTACCTATCTTCTCACAGGACGGTTCCCATTGCCAAAAAATTTGGGCTGTTTAGCTCCCAGTACTCAAAGGAAAATCTTTCACAGAAATCAACCTTGATGTCCCCATGTCAGCCTCCTTAAGAGGTTTTCTTAGAGGACCCTCAGGCAGTGTGGGTTACATGTTAGATGGAAGCTTTATTTTCCCCCAAAGATATTTCTTCAACAGCCTATTTCTACCAGGAAACCCAGCCCTTATCACTGCCTTTGACTAAATGGCCCTTCATGCTGAGTGTTGCTCTCATTGCTCCTGTTTTCTCTGTGTTTAGACAGAGACAGTGGATTCATGTTTTATTAAACAGTGGTAGGCCTGGGAAAATCAATTAGCAAGCAGAGTGATCAACAGTAATCATGATCACTACCATTTGCCAAGCTCTTATTATGTGCCAGACACCGCACCAGCACCTCACGTGCATTGTCTCACTTTATCTTAACACTAGGAGGCAGGAATTATTATCTTTTTCACTTTACAAATGAATAAGAGGCAGAGAGAGGTTAACTGACTTTCCCAGTCACAGAACTGCCAAGTGTCAGATCAGGATTTCAAAACAGGTGTTTGTGATTCTGTAGATCTTGCACTAAGCAACTGGGGCTGCAGCCAGGTCTCACACTGCACACTGTGAGACTTCAGAGAGTTACCAGGGACCAGGATACCCCAAATGCAGCCAGGTTGGGGCAGGTTGTGAGCAGCCTGGAAGGGACCCTATGAATGATTTGTGTACCTTTCTTTCCACAAGTGGGTAATTTGGTTTCCTTTCTTGTTTTCAGCTTTTGTTTTTTAATTTGAAATAACACCATCCAGTTGGCAAAGCCTGTGAGGAAAACCATTTTATTACTTTTTCTAGATATAATATGAAAAATTGCTGACCCATAGCTCTAGATCAGGAGCCAATTATGTAAGGTCTTTTAAGAAGGGGACAGATGGCATGTGGAGTTGCAGACGTGGGGGTCACAGACGAGCTTTTGTGGAGGAGTTAAGGCCCGCATTCTTTTTCTCTCCCTAATATAATCATCACATTAGAGTAAGAATGAACCCTTTTCATGAACTGCATGCGAACTTTGTGATGATATTTACAAGGAATGCCTCTGAGCCCTAATGGAAGCCACACTACCTCCATGATGTGTTCACTGAGCCAACTTGCCAAAGGGTCAGATATTCTGCATTTTAGGATTTCAGTGTATGCCGCCTTGACTGTTCTTTGTTGTCTAAATTTGCCTTTCCAGACTGTTTTCTGGAGAAGCAGGAGCTGGTTCTCACTTTCTTTTGCTCACTCACTCAGCGTCTGGCAGTGACGGGCATTTCAGCTCTGAGTAGCCACTTGTTTGATAATGCCTGTTTGAGCCCCAAATCTACTCTTTAATAGGAACAATAATGGATGTACACCTTTTAGGGGTGTTGGGAGGATTAAAGATAACATAGGCAAAGTACTCATTACCTTGCATGATATGTAGTAGGCAATTAATTAATGGTGACTACTATAATGTGTTTCAGAAAGAAATGCTTGCGAATGGCGCTCAAATTGTTTTCCTTCAAGGAGTGGGATTACGTCTCCTGGAATTCTGTGGAAATGGGTCATCTGTGTTGTCATTTAACTTTCTTATCGATCTTAATCCACCCGCTGATGAGACCTTCTGGTGATGCTGCCCTGGAAGGTGTAATTAAAAATAAACAAAGCAAAACAAAACAAAACAAATATATGAGAGAGTTGAGGAGTGAGGGCTGGGAGCAGTATGGTGACAGGTTGGATATGGAAAAGAGGCAGTGATAAAATAGTCTCCACACCTGAGAATGGAGAAATTACTCAAGATCTAAGGATTTTTAAAGAAATGGTAAAGGCAACATGGGAGAACTGCTTGGGAAGTACCACAGATCCAGGTAACTTGGATCTGTCAGGGGTCTTCTAGACGTCTGGCGGTCAAATCCTCTCATTGTATATGTAAGCAAGAGGGGATCAGAAAGGTGGAGGGACTTGTCCAAGATCCCAGAGGAGGTAAACAGCTGTTCTTTTGTGTTGTGTTGTGTTGTTCTGCTTCCAGGATACATGTATATTCTTCTGGGAAATCACCTCCACCCCCACATTTAATTTATGTACCCCAGTTAGACTCCAGGGCCCTCTGGTTCCAAGGGATTGCATGTGACTCAAGCCTGGGCAGTTGGCCCCTCAAAGGCCCTAGAGATGGTGATTAATTCATGGCACATCCTGTGGCCCAACCTAGTCCAATGAGAATGGCACCCAGGATGAGTGTAGGAGCTATTGGGAATAACAATTTCTTTCCCACTGGATTCGTTGTTGGGAGAATGTGAGGGTGTAACATTTGGGAGTCCTTTAACCACCAGGTGGAATCTGAGAATAAAACATCAGGGAGGAAAGCAGAGACAAAAGATTGGGTTCCAGTGACATTATTTTTTTCTTTTTATGAGCCCCTGGATCAAAGCACACCTGAAGATAACAAACGTTGCATTTTCCAGTTATGTGAGGCAATTAATTCCCTCTATTCTTGGCCAGTTTGTGGTGAGTTTTCTTTCACTTTCAACACTCATAATTCTGAGACACTGGGTCTCAGTGGGGAATACAGTAGATTGGTTTACTCAACATCATTTCCAGTCTCTTTCTAGTGGGTTTTCCTTTACTGCAGGAATGGCGGAGGGGAAGCTAAAAGCTCCAAATCAAAGAGTTCTTACAGCTAGGACTCTGTATGTGATTAAGGTTTTACCAATCAGATGCATTCCTGTAAGACTTGATTTACAGCCAAGATAAATGGGGAAAGAGAGGAGACATCCATTTTATCAATACTTGTGCAGAGATAGCAGTTGTAGGGGTGCTTCTTAGTCTCCATATGCTGCCAAAGTGGTAGAACCTGGAGTTAGTGCTTAGGACAGAGACATGTTGATTCACCCCTGCCTGACTGTGACAAAAGTAGCAAGGAGGGCTTCCCTGGTGGCGCAGTGGTTGAGAGTCTGCCTGCCAATGCAGGGGACACGGGTTTGTGCCCCGGTCCGGAAAGTTCCCTCATGCCGCGGAGTGGCTGGGCCCATGAGCCATGGCAGCTGAGCCTGAGAGTCCGGAGCCTGTGCTCCGCAACGGGAGAGGCCACAACAGTGAGAGGCCCGCGTACCGAAAAAAAAAAAAAAAGTAGCAAGGAGTTCATTTTGGTGACCACTTCTACAGTGATGGTCTTGTTCTCAGTCTTGTAAAGCCTGTAGAGCCCTAGGCCTTCCAGGGATTTTGTAAGTATGTTATTTCTAGTTTTAAACCCCCTTCTGCTTGAAATAGCTAGAATGGTTTCTGTTTCCTGCAATAAACCTTGGACCAATAAACCAGAAATCCTGCCTCTGGACAGGGCACTTGCTTTCATGATTAGGCATCAATGTCCCAGGCTCTCCCTGACCTGGGGCATCTTATTGTTCTTGGGTGGCAGGAGACTGATGACTGCCATAGGGACTCCCAGAAGTATGCATTGATTGTTGGTTGTGCTTGACTCCAAGCTGATGCAGATTTTGGGCAGAGGAAGAAGAAACTTGAGGGGAGTGGTGCAAGGGGGTAAATCGGCTGAATTAGAAAAGAGAAAATGCAGTGATGAACATTGCACACTCTCCCAGATAGGGCTTCCTTAGGCTTTGGGAAGATGAGCAGTTGCGCCCTTCTGTGCATACTCCACAGAGATAGCTTAACGGCAGATTATGCAGGGGTTATTGATTGTGATGCAGCCCAGTAACTGTGCAGAGGAGTGAGATGGGTTCTAGATTTTTTCTCTAAAGTTGTGTGACATTGGGATCACTGGTTATAAAACCAATGACCTTATGAATTTACACTAAGCAGGTGAGGCTACCTATTCCCATATCATCCAGCTATGAGCACATCTCAAGGTACTCTCCAGGTTTCTGGATCTTAAGTCTTCTCAGATATACGGATTGTTCCCTGAGATTAAGAACAGGGCACTGAGTTCTCACAGTGTAGTTGTGACCCAGTATTTATATTTGAGTTCAAGCTCCAAATAAGATCTCCTCAATATAAAGATTCTGCAGATTTGCTGATGACATGTCTGACTCGTTGTGGTCCTTGCAACAGCAATATCAGCATCACCACAGAACTTGTTAAAATTTCAAGTTATCAAGCCCCATACTAGACCCATAAAATGTGAGCTTTCTGGTAGGGTTACCGTGGTAATTAAACTGGAAAAAACTGTGTAACACATCTAGTTAAGTGCCTGCAGCCACGGAGCTGACTCTCCCTGCATTTGTGTGTCTGTCTAGGTCTTTGCCCAAACTGGTGCCGCTGTCTGCATTGACTCCTTCTCCCTCAACCTGCTGAACCTATACTCTTTCACATCTTAACTCAAACAACCCTTAGCTTATTTGTCTCTTCAATCTTTCCTTATAGTCTTCCCTCCTTGTACTGACCCCTCCCTCCATTGAGCTTTCATCTTGTCAAAGCAGATGTGTCCCACAGCACTCTGTTTACATGTCTAGAATAACTGTTGTGGCCGATCTAGAATCCATTCACCCTTATCCTGTTCATGACATTCTCATTGTATTTTGGGAAATCTTGCCTCCCCCAGTCTCAGTCCATATAGTTTGGATGGAATTGATCCTACAACCCACCAACAGCATATTGCTTAGATCTGGCCAATCTTATTCCACTGAATGACCGTAGCAGTTGATTAACAGGTGGGCATGTGACACAAATAGTTCCAAGGATGGTTGGTCTACAGATTTTGGGTTGAAATACTGGGAAATATAAGTTTATTTTTGGATGGGTGGTGGGGGCTAAGTTGGTATAATAGGAGAAATCATGTCGAACACAAAACCACCTTCTGGGGAAGCAGAGGGGAGCCATGGAGACAGATTTCTGTCCCTTTTTGATGCCCGGATCTGTCAGTGCCTGCAGTCAGACCTTGCAAAGTGACAGCTCTATGCATGAACCAAGGCATTTTTGTTTTTGTTTCCCCACATCAGTGTGAATTTGGTTTCTACCACTCATAAAAGAAAGAGTCCTTGGCTTTTGTGACCCCCTTAAAGGACCTTGTTTAGAGGCTCCTGCAAGGTGCTTGGTCTGTGGTGGGTTCCCAAGAAGTGTTGACTGATGAGATGAATATTGACAAAGAGCAAGAGAAGGCTGAACCTCTGTCCTTGATGTACCTGCCCTTCAGCCCTTTCTTCTCCATTTTAGCATACGCTCATCAGGCACCTCCCAAGTGCCAAACATCTCTCCACTGTGCAGTTTGCCTTGTGAGGCCTTTCCTGACCTGACCACCCAGCCCTCAGAGGGTAGGCCAAGCAAAGGCCAGTCCATGACTCCCTTACCTGAAAGCATTTCAGCTTCGATGGCCATGCTGAACTATCCCTCACAGAGGGGAACAAATGCTTTTGTCAAAATGTCCCTTTGAAACTTGCTTCGTATGCCTCCCTCCCACATGAATTAATTCCCTCTTGTAAATGAGAGTAACCATCCTGTCATCCAAAGGACATTTGACAATCGTGTCACAGTGACTGGTGGCCAACCTGCTGGGGCCGCAGTCCCCAACCTTTTTGGCACCAGGGCCTGGTTTCGTGGAAAACAGTTTTTCCACAGATGGGGTGCAGGGAAGGCGGGGATGGTTCAGGTGGTAATGAGAGTGATGGGGAGCAGCAGATGAAGATTCACTCACTCTCCTGTTGCTCACCTCCTGCTGTGCGGCCAGGTTCCTAACAGGCCATGGACCGGTACTGGTCCGTGGCCCGGAGGTTGGGGACCCCTGCGCTGGTGGATGCTTAGTGGGGTAACTCTCCACAGGAACTAGCTTCTTCTCTCCATTAACTCCCTATTCTTCTAATCAGAAAACTTTGGCTCAAGCTTTTGGCCAGCTTCAGGATTGCAGCTTGGGGATAGAAAGTCTACCCTGGAATAAACTCTTGGTGGCCTCCTACGGGGAGAGCATGAACTGGGCCTGTTTCTGCCTGAGGAAGATTGCAGACCACAGGCTGGGTCAGAGCTTTTTTTCCTGATGCTTTCCAAGGGAAGTTAGAAGTCCTCTTGGGAGTCACTTGTCCAAAGGGTCTCACATTAAGTCCCTGGCAAAGCTTAGATCTGAATTCCAGGCCCTGGACCCCTGAGCAGTGACCTCCCACTCACCTTCATGTGGGGGAGGAATGGAATGAGAGAGAAGATAAGGTGAGGCTAAGAGAAGGGGAAGAGGGGAAGGGGAAAGGGTATCAGTGATGTTCCAGACCATAGGTTAAATTGTTGAGACCCAATGCCGTGAGTCTCTCCTTAGAAACAGCTCTCAAATACACTGGGGCAAATAGTACCTGGATATTCAGAACAGGAGTTTCCCTCCTCTATCTCACTCCCCCATGGACATGGTTACACCCACAGTATCAAGGACAGGATCTTGAATCAGAAAAAGGACAATTTTTGTTCAACTACTCCTTTTACATGTGAGGCCCAAGGGATTAAAAAATGTGCTGAAGAAAACAAATGTGAGCGCTGAACTGGACTAGAATCTGTTTCTGGACTTCTAGCCCTAGGCCTCCTGTCTGAAGGAGTTTTTACCCCACCCAGAGTTCTAAGGTGCTCATTAATTACACAAATCCTTGATGCCGGTGTACTGGTGTTGAACAATACGTTATCCTGTAGCGCCACCTGGTGGATCTTTGGATGACCTTTTAAAAGCTATAGGAAGGGCTACAAGTAGCAGGATCGTGACAGAACCCCATTTCCTCCAAGGCTGTGAGGTACTTGGCTCCAGCTACTCCTCCCTCTCTCACACCTGTGATGACCATCCCTTCCTCTCTTCTTCAAACTGGATTATCCCACAGTTTTTTTTCTCAAGCTCTCTGTGCTTTTCTGTTCAGCACTGAACAGAGTGTGTTACCGAACGCATTTGTGTGCCAGAAGCACAGTGAGGCCAAACAAACCAAAACGGTCAGAGCTGGAGCGGAGAAACGTTTATTGCAGGGCCGAGCAAGGAGAGATGAGTGACTCATGCTCAAAAAACCTGAACTCCCCAAAGGTTTCAACAAAGCATTTTTAAAAACATCTTTATTGGAGTATAATTGCTTTACAATGGTGTGTTAGTTTCTGCTATAAAACAAAGTGAATCAGCTATACGTATGTTTTCCAGGTTGTCCATTTTATTGGCATATCGTTGCTTCTAGTATTCTCTCATGATCCTTTGTATTTCTGCAGTGTCAGTTGTTACTTCTCCCTTTTCATTTCTAATTCTGTTGATTTGAGTCTTCTCCCAGTTTTTTCAATGAGTCTAGCCAATGGTTTTTCAGTTTTTTTAATCTTCTCAAAGAACCAGCTTTAATTTTATTGATCTTTGCTATCATTTCCTTCATTTCTTTTTCATTTATTTCTGATCTGATCTTTATGATTTCTTTCCTTCTGCTAACTTTGGAGTTTTCTTTTTCTTCTTTCTCTAGTTGCTTTAGGTATAAGCTTAGGTTTTTTGATATTTTTCTTTGTTTCTTGAGGTAGGATTGTATTTCTATAAACTTCCCTCTTAGAACTGCTTTTGCTGCATCCCACAGTTTTTGGGTCATAGTGTTTTCATTGTCATTTGTTTCTACTTAATTTTTAATTTCCTCTTTGATTTCTTCAGTGATTTCTTGGTTATTTAGTAGTGTGTTATTTAGCTTCCATGGGTTTGTTTTTTACAGTTTTTTTTCCCCTGTAATTGATATCTAGTTTCACAGCGTTGTCCTTGGAAAAGATACTTGATGTGATTTCAATTTTCTTAAATTTACCAAGGCTTGATTTGTGACCCAAGATATGATCTCTCCTGGAGAATGTTCCATGAGCACTTGAGAAGAAAGTGTATACTGTTGTTTTTGAATAGAATGTCTATAAATGTCAATTAAGTCTATCTTGTTTAATGTGTCATTTAAAGCTTGTGTTTCCTTATTTATTTTCATTTTGGATGATCTGTCCATTAGTGAAAGTGGGGTGTTAAAGTCCCCTACTATTATTGTGTTACTGTCGACTTCCCCCTTTATGGCTGCTAGCATTTGCCTTATATATTAGTTGTTCCTATATTGGGTGCATAAATATTTACAATTGTTCTATGTTCTTTTTGGATTGACCCCTTGATCATTATGTAGTGTCCTTCTTTATCTCTTGTAATTGTCTTTATTTTAAAGTGTATTTTGTCTGATATGAGCATTGCTACTCCAGCTTTCTTTTGATTTCAAATTTGCATGGAGTATCTTTTTCCATCCCCTCACTTTCAGTCTGTATGTGTCCCTAGGTCTGAACTGCTTCTCTGTAGACAGCATATATACGGGTCCTGTTTTTGTATCCATTCAGCCAGTCTATGTCTTTTGGCTGGAGCATTTAATCCATTTACATTTAAGGTAGTTATCCATATGTATGTTCCTATTACCATTTTCTTAATTGTTTTGGGTTAGTTGTTGTAGGTCTTTTCCTTCTCTTGTGTTTCCTGCCTAGAGAAGGTCCTTTAGCATTTGTTGTAAAGCTGGTTTGGTGGTGCTGAATTCTCTTAGTTTTTGCTTGTCTGTGAAGGTTTCAATGCCACCTTCAAATCTGAATGAGATCCTTGCTAGGCAGAGTAATCTTCGTTGTAGGTTTTTCCTTTTCATCACTTTAAATATGTCCTGCCCGCCCCTTCTGGCTTGCAGAGTTTCTGCTGATAGATCAGCTGTTAACCTTATGGGGATTCCCTTGTATATTATTTGTTGCTTTTCCCTTGCTCCTTTTTTTTTTTTTTTTTTTTGCCTTACGCGGGCCTCTCACTGTTGTGGCCTCTCCCATTGCGGAGCACAGGCTCTGGACGTGCAGGCTCAGCACCCATGGCTCATGGGTCCAGCCGCTCCACGGCATGCGGGATCTTCCCGGACTGGGGCACAAACCCGTGTCCCCTGCATCGGCAGGAGGACTCTCAACCACTGCACCACCAGGGAAGCCCCCTTGCTGCTTTTAATATTTTTTCTTTGTATTTAATTTTTGATAGTTTGATTAATATGTGTCTTGGCATGTTTCTCCTTGGATTTATCCTGTATGGGGTCTCTGCACTTTGTGGACTTGATGGACTATTTCCTTTCACATATTAGGGAAATTTTCAACTATACTCTCTTCAAATATTTTCTCAGTCCCTTTCTTTTTCTCTTCTTCTTCTGGCCCTCGATAATTCAAATATTGGTGCATTTAACTTTGTCCCAGAGATCTCTGAGACTGTTCTCAATTATTTTCATTCTTTTTTCTTTACTCTGCTCTGCAGTAGTTTCTTCCACTACTTTCTCTTCCAGGTCACTTATAGGTTCTTCTTCCTCAGTTATTCTGTTATTGATTGCTTCTAGAGAATTTTTTTTTTTTTTTGTGGTACGTGGGCCTCTCACTGCTGTGGCCTCTCCTGTCACGGAGCACAGGCTCTGGACGCGCAGGCTCAGCGGCCATGGCTCACGGGCCCAGCCGCTCCACGGCATGTGGGATCTTCCCGGACCAGGGCACGAACCCGTGTCCCCTGCATCGGCATGCGGACTCTCAACCACTGCGCCACCAGGGAAGCCCTAGAGAATTTTTAATTGTATTTATTGTGTTGTTGAGCATTGCTTTTTTACTCTTTAGTTCTTCTAGGTCCTTGTTAAAGGTTTCTTGTATTTTCTCCAGTCTATTTCAGATTTTGGATTATCTTTACTTGGAATCCTTTTCCAGTAGACTTGTTTCCTCTTCATTTGTTTGGTCTGGTGGGTTTTTACCTTGCTCCTTCATCTGCTGCGTATTTCTCTGTGTCTTATTTTGCCTAAGTTACTGTGTTTGTGGTCTCCTTTCTGCAGGCTGCAAGTTCGTAGCTCCTCTTGTTTATGTTGTCTAACCCAAGTGGGTAAGGTTGGTTCAATGGGTTGTGTAGGCTTCCTGATGGAGGGGACTCCTGTCTGTGTTCTTGTGGATGAGACTGGATCTTGTCTTTCTGGTGGGAGGATCACGTCTGGTGGTGTGTTTTGGGGTGTCTGTGACCTTATTATGATTTTAGGCAGCCTCTATGCTTATGGGTGGAGTTGTGTTCCTGTCTTGCTAGTTGTTTTGCATTGGGTGGCCAGCACTGGAGCTTCCTTGTTGTTGAGTGGAGCTGGGTCTTAGCATTGAAACGGAGGTCTCTGGGAGAGCTCTTGCTGATTGATATTACATGGGGCTGGGAGGTCTCTGGTTGTTCAATATCTTGAACTCGGCTCTCCCACCTCAGAGGCTCAGGCCTGACACCTCGCTTGAGCACCAAGACCCTCTCAGCCACATGGTTTTACTTCTTGTCTCTGGATTCTGTGTGGACCACCATCTCGTCCTCATCACAGACAGATGCTTTCACATAGGTAGATGAGGAAGGGATGCATCACACACTGGTGGAGAGGCCAGGGGCTGGCCAGCCCAATGGGCTCCAGCAATAGGTGAATCCATGACAGTGAAACACACTGCAAGTTCTACCACAATGTTTGTTTTTAAAAGCAATCCCTGACTGTGCTATCCCAGCCTGCTAATGGAGAATGAGGCTGTTTTGCTGCAATATGGCCATCGGGGGACAAATAAGCCATTTCTGCTGGCTGCCACTAAGAGAACCCTTCCTGCAAAGGATGTGCTAATGTTGGTATGCAGCTGCCTTGGGTATAAATGCAGTTGAAACTGACAACAACTTTGCAAAGGGCACATTGCGTAAACTGTTAGGTCTCCCAGAGCTGGCAGCTATCTCCTGGTATAGAATTCTCAGAGGCAACTCTCCAGAGATGCCCTAGGTTCAAATTCCAGTTCTACTACTAACTAGCTGTGAGCTTAGGGCTCACTTTCAGTTCAAAGTGCTCACAAACAAATTGTGGGAATGACACTTTTTTGTCTGAAATGATGGACAGGTTAATAGAGCCTGAATTTTATAAACCACTTCACTTTTTCTCTTACTCAGTGTCAACAACTGGGCTAATCATTGTATAAATGCATTGTAGACACAAGGCAAATCTTACTTTATAGAGAACAGTCCAGACATCTATGAGGCCAGATTCTTCTTTCTACCTTGTTTAAGTCCTTTTGAGCCAACTTGCTGGGGCCCTATTCCAATATCTCCTGCAAAAGATTTATAGCATGCTACCTGGTTAATATCCATCCTTTCTACTGGTAACACTTCTTGATTGCTATTTGGTGAATGGACTCTCACTTGCGCTAGCTCCCTGTGGTTGGGCAGGCTCTGACCTAGCTCTAGGAAGATACCTGAAGCCCGTGCTTGGCCATCAGTGACCTCCATCTCCCAGCCACCATGACTGATTTATCTTTGAACACATGATAGCATCAGACTCAACAATTTGGAGGCAACCACTGGGGAACCTTCCCTCTCTTTTCTCTGAATTTGCTTACCTGCTACATTGGAAGACTTGGACGGGTGGATGCTACCATGTCACTCGAGCTAGCCTGAGAAGGGGGACACAAAAAGGAAACAGAGGTAAGGAAGAGAGACAACATTTAAGATCCTGGAGTTAGGCTTACTTCTCAACCTGACAGATACATGAGCATATGGGTTTCCTTTCTTGGTTAGTTTCAGGTTGACTTTCAACTCTTGCAACCAAAAGGGTCTTGACATATCTTTTTCACTCATTTGTTTTTTGCTTAATCTATACAGTTTACTGTCTGCAAGAATCTGTCCTGGGAATATGTCAGCATCAGGTAGGATGAAGACACTGTCCCTGTCCTTGAGGAACTTAAGAGTATAGTGGAAGAGGTATGACTGGGCCCCAAACAGAATGGCAGAATGCGCTAGATAAATATGAAAAACCATGAATGTGGGAGGCCAAAGAAGGTCATTTGGTGAGAGTCTTTCAGACCGATAGAGTAAATAAGGATTTGTGGAGGAAGTCACACTTGAGCTGGGATTCCTACCAGAACCCTATGCTAGGCACCAGTTCTGGGTTTTTGCAGGGGTTGTTCGGGATTCTACCACATCTTTTTTTCCCACCCATGGGTTCCATGGATCCAAACTCCAATGGTGACTGGCTGGGCAAGGAATTACTCAGTTCCCGGAATATGTAGCATCAAAAATAAGGTTGGGTATTAGGATAGCAATATTGTATTAAACTTGTATAGTTATGGATATTTGTTCCTGTCTCACTCCCAGGCTGGGCTGTATATGGGGCAGACTTTGAATTAGACGCTAAGCTTTCTGAGGACAGGATCAATACCTTCTTTTTTCTCTCCTGTGGTGCCTAATGTTAGGACACACACTCACATACCCACATACACATATACACACTTGCACAAGACACTTAATAAAGATTAACTGACTCATATATTTTTTACAACTCTGTGATATTTCTGAAATGATTGAATCATGTCATAAAAAACCAGACATCTAAAAGGAAAAACAAATTAATATGTTAGTGTTTTTCCAAATGTGGATTGTTAAAAGAGAGACCGTACAGCACAGTGCTTAAGTCTGGTGCCAATTATTCTGGATTTAAATTCTCACTTCTTCACTTACTTGCTATGTAAACTTAGGCAAGTTACCCTATCTATGCCTTGGTGTCCCCGTCTCTAACCTGGGCATAATCATAGTACCTGTCTCATAGGTTAACAGTATGGAGTAAATGAAGTAATGCATCTAAAGTGTTAAGAGTAGTACCTGTCCATGATAAACATCATGCATGTGTCAGCTCTTGCTACTACTATTATTATAGAAAGAGAAAGGGAGAATGCTATTAAAGATGGAATCCAGGAGTATCAAAATATTATATCTTAAATGATAACTGTCATTGACTTAGGGAAACATTAATTTATAGAATGGAACTGATCAACTATTTATAATAAGGAAACTGAGGCACAGAGAGGGGAAGTGTCTTACCCAAAGCCACACCTCGTGATAGAGGCTGACCATAGAAAATAACAGATCTTCTGACTCCTGGTCTAGAACTCTTCCTGTTCCATCTCTCTGGATTCCTAGCTCTTGTGTCTGAATACCAACCAAATGTGCAGGATGTCAAAACTAGACCATTCCACCAGATATCTGGACCCAAATCTCATAGCAGACTTTTCCCATGGTAGGAAAACGGTTCATGCACAAGAAGCTGGCTTAAGGAGGCAACAGTAATTTTCAACACTATAAATATGCCAGTTGCTGAGGCTTGTCCCCATGTTTCCCTGGAAAATGTGCACTTTGTGTTTATGCAGCTTTGAAGCAATTATTTCATAAGAAAGAAAATCTCTTGATCACATTCCTTAATGTTTTCTAAATGAAAATTTGGTATTTAGTGGCTAAGCAAATTTACTTTTATATAATGAACAGAGTGGATGATTGAAAACCATTTAATATACTGAGATATGGATACCCTCTTCCCAAAGGATTACTTAACTCACAGTTTAAACTCTCTTTTTTATTTAAGAGGCAAACATATTTCCATTATACCAGAGAGCTTGGGATTAAGTGCTTTCTTCCCATTAAAATCTAACTAAATGTGTGAATCATGTGCTTTTGTTTATGTGCTCTATGAGGATATATAGGTATGTTTTTTTCCATGTTGAATGTCCCTGCCATTTTGCCTGGATTTCCTCTTTAGATGGGCATCTCTCTGCATTGGTGCATGACTGCTGGGTAGGGCTGAATGGAGATCTAGTTTGTAAGTGTCACTGAGTTAGAAAAAACATGGAGACCTCTTCTGGCATTCAGGTTGTCAGTGTTTTTAAAATTGAACCCACATAAATGCACCTTTGCATTGTCTTTATAGCAAGCAATGGAAAGCAAACTGACTCTCTTTTTCTTTTTTAAAATTTTTATTGGAGTATAGTTGATTTACAGTGTTGTGTTAGTTCCAGGTGTACAGCAAGGTGAATCAGTTATATATATACATATATCCACTCTTTTTATAGATTCTTTTCCCATACAGGTCATTACAGAGTATTGAGTAGAGTGCCCTGTGCTATACAGTAGGTTCTTATTAGTTATCTATTTTATATATAGCAGTGTGTATATGTCACTCTCAATCTCCCAATTCATTCCTCTCCCCATTATCCCCTAGTGACCATAAGTTTGTTTTCTACATCTGTGACTCTACTTCTGTTTTGTAAATTAGTTCATTTGTGCCCTTTTTTTTAGATTTCATGTATAAGCAGTATCATATGATATTTGTCTTTTTTTGACTTCGCTCAGTATGACAATCTCTAGGTCCATCCATGTTGCTGCAAATGGCATTATTTTGTTCTTTTTTATGGATGAGTATATTCCATTGTATATATGTACCATGTCTTCTTTATTCATTCCTCTGTTGATGGACATTTAGGTTGCTTCCATGCCCTGGCTATTGTAAATAGTGCTGCAATGAACATTGGGGTGCATGTATCTTTTTGAATTATGGTTTTCTTCAGGTATATGCCTAGGAGTGGGATTGCTGGATCATATGCTAGTTCTTATGATTTTTTAAGTTTTTTAAGGAATCTCCATGCTGTTCTTCATAGTGGCTGTATCAATTTACATTCCCACCAACATTATAGGAGGGTTCCCTTTTCTCCACACACTCTTCAACATTTATTGTTTGTAGATTTTTTGTTTATGGCCATTCTGACCAGTGTGAGGTGATACCTCATTGCAGATCTGATTTGCATTACTCTAATAATTAGTGATGTTGAACATCTTTTCATGTGCTTTTTGACCATCTGTATGTCTTCTTTGGAGAAATGTCTATTTAGACCTTCTGCCCATTTTTTGATTAGGTTGTTTGTTTTTTGATATTGAGCTGCATGAACTGTTTCTATATTTAGGAGATTAATCCCCTTTTGGTTGCTTCATTTGCAAATATTTTCTCATTCTGAAAGTTGTTTTTTGTTTTGTTTATGGTTTCCTTTGCTGTGCAAAATCTTTTAAGTTTAATTAGATGCCATTTGTTTACTTTTGTTATTTTCATTACTCTAGGAGGTGGATCAAAAAATATCTTGCTGTGATTTATGTCAAAGAGTGTTCTGCCTATATTTTCCTCTAAGAGTTTTATATTGTCCAGTCTTAAATTTAGGACTTTAATCCATTTTGAGCTTATTTTTGTGTATGGTGTTAGGGAGTGTTCTAATTTTATTCTTTTACATGTAGCTGTCCAGTTTTCCCAGTGCCACTTATTGAAGAGACTGCCTCTTCTCCATCATATAGTTTTGGCTCCTTTGTCATAGATTAGATGATCATATGTATGTAGGTTTATCTCTGGGCTTTCTATCTTGTTCCATTGATCTATATTTCTGTTTTTGTGCCAGTACCACACTGTTTTGATTATTGTAGCTTTGTAGTATAGTCTGAAGTCAGGGAGTCTGATTCCTCCAGCTCCGTTTGACAAACTAACAAAGAAAGAGAATTTATTAGAAGAATATGGAATGGGAAAAAGAGTTTAAACAACCAGGACTTAGAAATATAGGAAGGTTGGTAGGGGAGCAGGATAACTGTAGGGTTCTCTGCAAAGTTTATGGACTTTCTACAGGACCCATGTTCAGTGACTTCAAGCTCCTCTCTCTTTCATGTTTCAAATTCACTTGGAGAGAAAATTTGAATGGCTCGGCCTGAGGCAGGTATCTGCCACTGGATTGATCACTTGAGACCAGTGAGGCAGTGCCAGGCAACAGAGGCATTTGCAAAAGAAGGGACCTTATTGTGAGCTAAGCAGCAAGCCCAAAATGCACTCACTGATCCAAGATGAAGATGTAACCAAAAACCTTTTCTAATATTAAGCTGTTTGCTTTTTGTAATAGACAAGTAGATCCTGTCAGTGGGCTGCCAACTCCTCCCAACCACAACCTCTCTGCACTCCCTATTCTGGTGCATGTGAATGGCTCTCCACTGCCTCTCAGCTGCAATGATTCCAAGTGATTGTTATGTCTCAGAATTCCCCAGTGGAGTGAGCCCTGGTTGCTCCCAGCAGTGACCTGCTCATTAACTCATTCTACATTAGCTTCTTTCCTTCTCTTGATTACTTCCCCACTCCCCTATCAGTGCTTTCTGGGACCACTTCCCAAGCAAACCCCTTCCCCCCAAATATTTGTTTCCAGATCTGCTCCTGGGAGAGCCCAGCCTGAAATATATTTCTTTTCAAGGAATATACTAGTCTTCTTGTGATTGATGGCTATTATCCTTAAATGGACTTGACAGCTGCCTCACTCCAGAGGAAGTCTGGCAATACCTTGCTTTTCCAGCTATTGCATAACTGGGGAAGGGCCTGGTAGCTGAAAAAATATCCTTACGCCATGACTAGCTGCTGAGATAGTTATGATTCCCTTTGTTTGGAGAGAAGCTGTCTGCAGTCCTCAAAGTCAGCTCCACAGCTTAATGGATGCAGTATGGATTGTTTCAAGTTTGTGGTTGTTACCTCTCCAACTTCATCATGAGATGCTTAAAGCCAGGGATCAGTGTCCCTTTCTTTTGCCTCCCCAATAGGACAAAAAAGAGGGATGGGAACATTGAAGGTACTCAAAAGAGATGTATTGCTTGATTAAAGAACCAAGGAATGGGCAGGCATAACAATTTCCAGTTTTCCATCGGCCAGAGGGATTTCTGCTCTACATGTCCAGCAATAACCTAAGTAGTTTTGTGAGGGGTGTTACAGGCATTGCCAGAAGTCTAAGACTTTCTCCTTGGCAATTACTGTTTGTGAAAACCCCAGTGACTTGCCTTCTCTGGCAGCAGAAGCATGCTTAATCTTGCAAAGGTGGCAGACCACGTGAGGCAGCCCTCCATCAGTGACAAATGGGATGTAGTGAATAAACACTTTGACTTCCTTGTCCTTCAGATAGAACAGCTCTGAACAGTGTTACATAGCATCTGCAAAGGAAATCCAACAGGACTGGACCCCAGTTTCCATGAGGTAGCCTGCTTTGTCTCACACTCTGTGTTGGTTCCCTTCCCTTCCTGTCTTCTCAATTTCTTCCTCCTCAGCTGGTACTTCCTGGAGTTACTAATAGCTCCCAAATCGTCATCACAGGATGTGCTTCTGGGTTAATCTAAGATAAAGAAGTACTGGTACTTGCGGAAAGTTCCTTCAGAGTCTAAGAAAGGACTAAGGGAAGTTTCGTGTCAGTATATATTTGCATTGGATTACATTTATCTCCTCTGCTGACCAGCTTATGTTTTCTTCTTATTCTTTTCTGTTTTCTTTTCCTTTTTCAGTACATGTGTGTCTGCATTCATGCAGAACATTATTTTACAAGATACAAATTATTTTCCCAAGCTGGTGAAAATTACTATCAAACAATGGAGCCCTTTCTCTAGTCATCATTCCTGTGTTACCTGGCCAGGCTCAGATAAATGCCTTATTCTGGAGGCATATGGAACTGGATGGATCATAATATAATCCTGGGAATATTGCAGCCCCAGTGAATGGGCCATGGTATATCTGTGAGTGTAACCTTGTGATGAGCTCCTGGAGGGGAGGGCTTTACCATGGCTGAAGCTCATCCTGCTGGCGAGTCCTGGTAACTCTGTAGGCACAGGTTCAGTTGTCCAGGGATGAGTTTAGAAGATAACATTTACTGCATGGTCTCTTTCTACAACCTGACTTGCATGAGGAACAAGTCATCCAAAACCCAGCTAGTGGGGAAATAAGTAGCATAAGTTTCCTAATTTTACTTTCTGGGTATCAAGACTCATTTGCTGAGGTGGACACTGCTTCTATTAACCTCTTTCTCAAGTTGAAATTAGATGTTTACAAATGGAGAGCCTATTTGGAGATGGTCTTCGATGTGTTTTAGTTATTTTACAGCTGTAAAGCCTTCACTTAACAGCAGTTCTTAAACTTTTGGAATCACTTTGAGATTTGATTAAAAGGCCTGCAGTCTTCTCTGCATACAAAATTAGAAGGTGGCTGGAACCACTGAGCTCATCCATGGACTCACTAGTGGCCCATGGATCTTCATCCAAGACCTCTGTGCTTGACATTGGTGACTCTGGTAGTTTTGAGAGAGGGGATTCAGCCTGAATCATCCTTCTGTTGAGTAGGATGTATAGTCTGTCCAATGACAAGCATTCATTTATGAATGTCACACACTAGACTGTAGAAAAAAATCATTGTGAAGCATTTGGGGATGGAAGCTAAACTTGAACAGTAAGTCCAATATCCCTCCTCCTGATCAATTTTTAGAAA
Source organism: Monodon monoceros (assembly GCF_005190385.1). Lineage (NCBI taxonomy): Eukaryota > Metazoa > Chordata > Mammalia > Artiodactyla > Monodontidae > Monodon > Monodon monoceros. The sequence continues at coordinate 37,213,824 of NW_021703766.1, forward strand.
CTTTAAATTAGAGAATTTATTACTTTAAAGAACTGTGTGTATTAACGTTCTTTCAGTTTAGGAGGAAGGCACCAGTGCTTGTATTGGATTGTCTTTTGTTATTGTAGCTGTTAGGTTTATTTTCTTTCCAGATTTTTAATGTAATAAACTAGTATGTTTTATATACTTTGTATAGACCATTTGGAAATATACATTGTTAAATAAAATCACATTAAATTCATCAGTAACTTCACTACTCAAAGGCTAACACTTTGAATAGTTAGAAGTTCTTCTTACTCATCATTTGCTATACATATATTTATATAGTTTTTAATTAATTTACTTAATATATTATTTGTTTTCACATTTTATCATATTTTATAAAACCATATTTGAAGATTACATGATTTTTATTTATTTAACCATTCTCCTATTGTTAGAAGCTTCAGAATGTTCAGTTTCTTACTCTTTATGTTCCTCTTGATGCTCAAACTCTTTTGAGAGTTTCTCCTGACACTCTGACCTGATCCTGAGCTTCCTGGAATCACCTCCTAAACAAATCACTTGCCCATAAATCCTTGGCTCTCAAGTGGCTTATTAGAGAATTTATTTTTTCCCCCCCAAAATGTGGTCTTTCCCATGAAATGAATGGTGGTAGTGTGACTTTCTGTTGCTTGTTACAAATTTGCTTTCTTGTTTAATCCTCATAATAGTTCAGTGAGGCAGGCATCACCCTCTCCATTTGTCAGATGAAGAAGCTGAGACTCAGACATGTTATGTCCTTTTCCCAAAGCCACACAGAGGATTTTAGGGATCTGATCTCAGTTCTGCCTTGTTCCAAGTTCTTTTTTTCTCAGCAGATTTTCTCTATTGTCCTGGCATGGGCACTCCACTCATTACCCCTGTGAGTTCTCGGGTGTGCTGCCTTTCCTCCCAGCTCTGCTTTCTCACTTTCCCATACAGATGTTTTAGGAACTTTGGGGCCACCTCAGGCAAAGAGCAGCAAGTTGACTGATCACTGCCTGAAGGGCAAAGCTCCTTTTCTGGGTTAAGATCATCAATTTCTGTAAAATAAATTCTACATGCACCCAATTATCTAATTAATGAAACATTATTTGTGTAGGAGGAAATGTATTACCAATGAAAAAAAGTGTTGCCTGCCATATCAGTAATCAAAGGATGTTGCAGCCATCAAGCCATCACATTGCAGCCACCCAGATGGTGAGCCCTGAGGGAACTCAGGATAGAAACAGGATGCCTGCCATCTAGCAGTCAGCACCTGCAGCTGCCTCTGATGGCTGAGCCCTGAGGAGACTCAGGATGAGAAAGCACAGGATACTGGTCTCAGATAGCAGAGTTGAGTAATTGGGACAAAGACCATATGGCCAGCAAAACCTAAAATATTTTCTATTTTGTCATTTACAGAAAATGTTTGCCACCCCTGATTCTCATAACAACCTTGTGAAGCCGGTATTAATTTTACTGATGAGGAAACTGAAGTTCAGAGAAGTTAAAGGATCAGCTCAAGGTCATGCAAGTTATGGTAAAGCCATGATTTATACTTATAAGTGGCTGCTTTGCTCAGCCCTGGTGTTTCTCAAGGCATCAGGAGCTGCCCTCTTGTGTTTCAGGAAGAGTGAGCAACCGCCGGTTTGCTCATCTACTCTGGTACCTACTAACATTGAGCAGCCCGGCGGCTGCTGAATTCTCTTCTGTATGCTCCCTCGTCTCCACTGTCCCAGAAACTGTGTTTTGTTTGGCCTTCATCAAGAATGTAACTGCTGTTCCACAGACCTATCTCATCAACAAATGGGCACAGCAACACATTCTGTTATGTTCAGTACAAGAAATGAAAGTCTATACAATTGCTTCAAAAATACTGAGAAAAAGATCAGTGATTAAATTTTTGTCTTTTTTTCTTCCAAGGTGTTGATTTCAAGCTGTTCCCATGAACAGCACATTTGTGGGACCTTTAACTGGCTAATTTTGAAGAAGAACAATGATTGCAAGTGTATGTGAGTCCTTGTTCCTCACTGACACCTCTTGGGTGACCTCCTGACACTCAAATGTGGTCACAGGGAGTCCCAAAATTATGGCTACCTCCATTGACCACCTCCTCACCAACACCTCCTCCTCTTGCATGGGCTCCAGAAGTCCCCCCAGCTGTACTTCTTCCCCCTAGGACCATCCCCTCCACTTTCTCTGATTCAGTTTTACTCAGCTAGCTGGTACAATCAGTTTTAAGGTGAACTGACATAATCTGGTATCAAAAATAGTACCAGAGTATAAACATTTACAAATTATTTACCTGGTTCCTTTATTTTTCATCTTTTGCTAAAGTACAACTTATATACATAAAAGTTCACAAATCACAAGTATATAGCTTGATGAATTCTCACAGACTGAACAACATCTGCATTACCAGAATCCAGACTAAGGAACAGAATATAATCAGCTCCCATGAAGCCTGTCTTGTATCCCCTTCTAGTCACTATGCCCAGGAGTAAGAGTTATCCTGACTTTTATCACCACTGATTAGTTTTGCTGCTCTTGATCTTCATGGAAGTGGAATCATTAAGTGCTCTTGTGTCTGGCTTCTTTCCCTCAAAATAATGTTGGTGTGCAACATTCATCCAGACTTACCCAGATTTTGGTGTACAATTATAGATCACTCATTTTAATTGTTGCCCAGTGTGAATTTACTACAATTTATTTAATTGTTCTACGGTTGATGAGCATTTGAGTAGATTTCAGATTTTGCTATTATAAACTGTGCTGCTTATGAATGTCTTCGTACATTGCTTATGGTGTGAATAAGTAGGTATTTCTGTATGAATGTAATGACGACCTTTATAGGTACTGGCAACTGGCTTTCTAAAGTGGTTGCACCAATGTGGATTGGATACATCAGTGCATGAGTGTTCCATTTTGTTCCACATTCTCACCAAACTTGATTAATTTCATCTTCTAAAAATTATTTTAGAAAGATTCAAGTTTTGTCTTATAACAATATCTCTTTTACTATTTTTATCTATTTCATTTTAGAAGAAAAGAAAGTTCAAATTAGAGGAGGTTTTTCAGGTTATGTACCATTTTGGGGTGCTCTCTCTCATGCCTGGGCAAAACCTCTGTTAGGTACCTATTTGCTCCATTTGACAAAGTTACAAATCATAGCTGTGTTTTCCCTCCTGGCAGAAACCTTTGCATATCATCGAAACACACCTTCCTGTAAATGTCATCCTTTTCTGGGCCCCATGGGACCTGGCTCTACATAATTTATCACTGTCCTGTATCACACCTCCCTTTCAGACATCTGTGGATTAAGACAGACACAAACCCGGCAGCTCATGACCAGCTTTCATCTGTCCCAGTACTTCACGTTCATGTGCCCCCTTTGTAATTTTTGTCATAATCACATACCATCCATATGCTTATTTACTTGACACTTTAAAAATAAAATTTGAATTATCATGTGTGATATGCTGGTTACCTATTTTTCTAAAATACGTGAAAATAAACACATAACTTCTAAAAGGTAGTCTCTGCATCGCTGCAGATGTGCACGTTGGCTGACATGACTCTCGCCACAGTTGTTTCTGCCCCCTGTTTGGAGTCATCACTGCTGCCACCATAGGCCAAGGGGCCCTCTGAAATTGCTGTTTCTGGCCCTCAGTTGCTCACAAGCACACCCTAAGAGCATCTCACCCCACCTGCCCTGTGTACCTCTGGTCCCTACCCTGAGGTTTCCCTCTTGCTGCTGAAGCATGATATCTTGAGAAACCCACTCAGCAATCCCAGGGGAAGTACGACCACTGTAGAAAAGTAGAGAGAGTTAATGCTGCATGGCAGTAAAATTTGGACCAGTGGGAGATAAAAACCTATGGCTAATCCTTCCTCCTCCCACCTTCATTCCCCCATTCCCCCATGTTGGACGAGAGGCACAGCAGTTCTCACTAACCAGGAATTGGGGCAAACATAGCTCTCTCACACCAACTTCACTCCTGCTTCCCTGGGATTGCATTCCACAAAAAAGTGTCAGCAAATGAGTTTTTGCCTCATCTTCTGTTTTCTAGGGAACTCAGACTAAAACAAGTGTATTGCCTAAAATCATCTCCTCTCCCACCATGTGTGCACTCCGCCCTTTGCTGGAGTATTCATACAGCAACTCCCCTCCATCTTTGGTTGAGGGCTGCTTCCCTCTTGTGCAGGAATGGTCAGAAACAAAAAGCCCTCAGGCCAGGATTTGCAGAGGTTGTCTGCAGCAGTTTCTGCCTTCATAGAGGCCCACAGAGCACCAAGAGCCTTTCTTCATGAGGTCATCACCACTCCCCTACTGTCTCATGGGGAACACACAGTACTACCTCTCAGGAGCTGTGCTATCAAGTAGTCATACGGGGTGGGTGGATGATTTCCTTCCCAGTGTTGACAGGACCACCTCAGGAGCAGCATGGTGGGCATGACACCCCTTCCTGGGTCAGACAGGTGCACACATTCTTCCACCACTCATGCCCAGGGCCTTTTGTTCAACTCCAAAGAGCTTCCCCTGGAACACCAAAGTCTAGCCTCTCTACTTTGTATGTGTTTTTACTCATTTCTTGGGAAGAAAAACCTTCCTCCTTATCTTAAAGCCCTAATAGCACCAGTCAAAGGCCCAGCGAGATGATCAAATCTGCTGTCACTGTCTGCAGAGCTGCTGTCCCCTGCTGGGCTGTCTGGTGATAAGTGACGGGCTAATGAATCTTCTTCCTGCCATTGTGAAACAGAAATTCATTCTATCTACAGGCTAAGCATTCACTCACACAGACTGAAAACTGAAACACTCTACAAGGACTCTTAAGCTAGATTTAATTTCAGTGACGGTTTCAAAGCCCTGCCCTTGGCCCTGAAGCACGTCAATTTTTCTTCTCTTAGGAGAGAGGACAGTGAGGTCTCCAGAGGCCAGAAACTGGCTAAATCAGAGCATGTAGGTTTGGGAGTCTGTGGTTTCTGTAGGCTGTTTGGGGGAAAATAATTTATGTTTGCAGAGCTTCAGAGATTGCCAAGGCTTTTTATATGACAGTTACTGTGTTAGGGCTGAAATGGTGTCCCCCTCCTTTCTTAAATACAGATGGTCATGATGACAATGCTGACCAGATTATACGGGGCATTTCCTATAGAACTAGACTCCTTCTTTCTTCTCAGGCTATACTGTGCCCTTCTCCCAGGCTCTACTCTCAGGATGCCAGGAATAATTGTCAGATGGATTAGGCCTCGTGTTAAGGAGGCAGGTGAGGTGGAGGCAGATGAAAGTAGAAATCCAGATGAGAGAGGATGATACTCTAGGTAAGAGTGTTGCAGTTAAGACAGAGAAGCATGAGTGGGTTCAAGGCTAAATGTGAATACAAGTTGAACATTAAAACAAAATGGTGGATATTGAGAGGGGGAGCAGAAAAATACATAGCCGAATATTACATTTAAGTTTCTAACTTGAGTAAGTGATAGATAAGGTGTCATTCTCTGAGATGTGACAGAAAGGGTAAATATTGGGGTGGGGGTGGGAGTCGGTGAGGCAGTCAAGAAGTTGTGCTTGAGACACACTATTTTGAGGTGTCTCTGAAACATCCAAATGGAGATGTCTAAGAGACAGTTGGATATGCAAGGCTGGAGCTAATGGAAGAGGTCTCTGCTGGAGACATAAGTGTGAAAAGTATTGGTCTATATTGAAAACAAGATGGTGAAACTTCTCAAGAAGGAGCAGGCAGTACTTATGTCAAAAGTTACAGAGAGGATGAAAAGCTAATGATAAAAATGTTTTCTGTAGATTTGGCAAAAGTAAAGGCCATTGGTGAGACCTGATGAGAATAATGTCCCTAGAGTTATAGGGCAAAATTCACAATGGAAAAGGTTGAAGAGTGAATGGGGAGTGTCTTTTCAGCAATATGGCAGACTAAATAAAAATTATTTTTTGATATCTATTTCACCCACCCCCCACATACACACACACTCCAGTAATGATGGCTAAAATGCAGCAAATATGTTTTTAAATTAATAGCTTAACTCACATAAATAAGACAAATACTCAAAAAAACAAAACCAAAGCAGAAACTAAAAACTAAAGTTAAAATCACATGCTGCCAGTCTCACTGGCCAGAAAGCTTGAGTTTTTATGGCTACAAGTAGATGAAGCTGTGAGCCTGAGGGAGATGGGTAGTTGGAACTGAGACTTCCCCCTGCCTACCCTCAGAAGGGCTCTATCCCAGGGTAAGAATAAGCTAGAACACTCAGGCCATTACCTAAGGAAGACAGCACAGATACTTGTCTTCCTCAACTCAGGCTCTGGGGCGCATCTCCATTTAAAAGTGTATCTGATACACCATGAAGGGAACTTTCCACTGGCTCTGAAACTTGACACCATATAACTTTTATGGCTTCTTTCTCTGTTTCTCTCATACTAGCTTTTCTTCTCATCCCCTTCCTTTATCTCATGGAACCATTCCACTCTGCAAAGCTACTATGTCAAATGTCAATGTCAGTGTCTCCAAAATCAAACTCCAGACTCACCTTCCCCTTCAAGAGGTCCAGCTAAACAATGGGCCTTCCAATTCAATATTCTTATTCTAAACCATAGCATCTGTGGTTTAAATACTAAAAATAAGAAAAAATAAAGCTATATGTATATACCATCCTGGTTTTTTGATTATCCTCTATTAAAGGACTCCATGATGCTACTTTCATCAAGAATCATTAAGACTTTACAGAGAAATTATTCGGCTATTCTTGATCTTTCTCATCTCCACAGGCCTCAAATGTGAGTCCCTGAGTTCCTGGGCTGGAAGATGTTCTTGGTAAGAACTAGCACATAGCATTCAGAATGTCTGTTCTGTAAAATAATCAACAACATGAAGTTTTTTCCCTGTCAGGACCTTGTTATACCTGTCTCCCTCTTCCCTAAGGTGAGCACTCTACCAAAAACTATCCAGTGCTTTGGAAAATGGTCTCCAGAGGAGCTTACCCAACCAGTTTACCTGTTAGACCTGGATTGCAGGTGTGGGCAGTACTTAGGTTCAGGCCCCAGTTATACTAAAATCCTTTTATACAGAGGATCAAGTATGCATTTAAGTTTAATTGTTTTATGTGTTTACAATTTGTATTCTACTTATTTTTTAAAAGATGAGGTTAATTCAAATATATATGTGTATATGCATAAATATATGTATATATATATTTAGTTTAAGGGATAAAATTAAAAAAATATATATATATATATTTTTTTTTCTGCTGTACACGGGCCTCTCACTGTTGTGGCCTCTCCCGTTGCGGAGCACAGGCTCCGGACGCACAGGCTCAGCGGCCATGGCTCACGGGCCCAGCCGCTCCGCGGCATGTGGGATCTTCCCGGACCGGGGCACGAACCCGTGTCCCCTGCATCGGCAGGCGGACTCTCAACCACTGCGCCACCAGGGAAGCCCAAAAATATATTTAAAAGTAGAATCAGAGTTGAGATCATTTCTATAATTGTATACTAAATTTAACACAGTACTTCCTGATAGCCAAGGCAAAAACAAGAACAGGCTCAGTTGCATAGTTCTCATTTATCTTGTCAAAGTGAGCATACCCGTTGTTTAAGAGAAAGACATAATGATCACGCCAATCACAAGGGGGAAAACAACAATCTTCAAAGATCTTTTCATACATGTTTTATTTATTTAAAATGTGAAAAAGCTGTATATATTGCTTATGCCTGGAATCCCAATAATAACAATCTTACGAATTTGCTGATGGATTACTCTGGCAGTATTTTAGCAACTCCAAGTTCCAGATGGCAGAATATGAATGTTCATTTGTTTATGTGACCCTCTTGGAACTGTGTTAAAATAAAAAGTTTGTGTTCAAAAGGAATAAACAGCAAAAAGAAGTGGAGTGCCACAAATAAAATTATCAACAAATTTCTAGAAGACAAATAGTTTTGTGGAGACAAGTTAATGAAATAGGCAGAGAAAACTACATTTTAGGAAAGATGCTGGGCTGTAGTGAAGGTGAGAGCCAGTCTGTCCTTCAGCACTCTGGATAGGATCTGGGCTTAGAGTCCTTTGATACAACTGAGGTGAAGGTAAGAGGAGGTTGGAAATAGGGGAATTCATTGGAAGTATGTACTGCCACACCAGAGTACAGACCAACCTCATCCACATCTCCAGAGAAGGACACTCAATAACACAACATTCTTCCAGGCAATGCCCGAGATGGATTTTCTCTAAAAAATTGAAAAAATAGGTGGGGAACAGTAAGGCATTTTCTGTGGATAATGGTGCCCCAGAGGGAAGCCCTCCTCATTCTGGCAAAGAAGGAGATGGATTGTGGCCTGAAGTCTGACACTAGCATTCTTCCCCACACCACACAGAGCTCCTATGTACAAATGAGAGGCCACCCAAGGATCACCAAACGTATGAGGAGAGTCAGCAAGATGGAAGGGAAAGCTCAAAATATACAAATAGAAAGTATGACTCGGGAACTTCCCTGGTGGTCCAGTGGTTAAGAATCCACCTTCCAATGCAGGGGATGCGGGTACAATTCCTGGTTGGGTAACTAAGATCCCACATGCTGTGGAGCAACTAAGCCTGTGTGCTGCAACTACTGAGCTCACATGCTGCAACTAGAGAGAAGCCCATGGACTGCAATGAAAGATCCCTTGTGCTGCAACTAAGACCCAACACAGCCGAAAATAAATATATAAATAAATAAATATTTTTTTTAAAAAAGAAAGAAATCATGACCCTAGAAGAAACAGAAAATTCAGGGAATAGAAAACTTGAAAAGAAGACAAGATTCCTAATATATTCAACAAGACTCAAAAAAATTTATAACCATAAAACAAAAAAGATGGTTTAAATTGGTAAATTAAATACAAATAACAAGAAGGAATGGAAAATATAGAAAGTAAAGATAATGTTCCAGAATAAAGATTAAAAAAACCAAACCCCCCCCAAAACAAACAAAAAAACAGAGAGAGAGAAGAAATCCAGAAGATCCAACACCAATAGAAGCTCCAGAAGAAGAGAACAGAGAAAATGAATATGAGGAAATTATCAAATAAATACTAGAAGAGGCTTTCCTAGGGCTGCAAGTCTTGAATTTCAGATTGAAAGGGCTACCATGAACCACCAAGATCACATGCCTGGGCATGTTCTCATGAAAGACAAGGAGATACCCTAAATTCTTCCAAAGGGACAAAAATAAATTCACTTCTGAAGCATGAGAGTGAAAAAGAAACAATATTTCTCTCTCATGAGTAACCTCGGATGTTAGAAAACTGAAAAACAAAACAAAAATCCCAGTATATATTTTGAAACAATGTATAGAAATAAAGTAAGTTATACATTAGAAGCATTAGAATTGTTTTGGGGGACAAAGAATAAATTGTGGAACATGGAAAAAGAGAAGAAATGAAATGAGAGGAAGAGGCAAAAAAGGAGAAAGATGAGAAAAAAGAAAGGAAGGAAGAAAGAAGGGAGAAGGTAAATGGGAAATACCATGTATGCATATGAAATTTTTTTCATAAGTCTGACAAGATAAACAACAACAACAAAACAACCAAGAAAGAAGAATACATGGGGCTACTGGAACTAGTGGATTCTACATAGGAGAGCAGAAAAGAAACATTTCTACTTTCTTTTTCTGGTTACTTTCTTCTTTCAATAGCCATGTGATAATCTATCATGTTGATGTTTTATAAATTCTCTTGTTTGATATTTGTTTCAACATTTTTTTACTATTTAAGATTATGCTGCAGTGAAAATCTTTGTGAATGTACCTCTTTTATTCTCTTGAATTACTCCAGAAAACAAATTAGCAAGATTAGAATAATTGGGTCAAAGGATATATATGTTATATGGTTTTGGTACATCACTTGTCACATTGCTCTCAAACCATGTTGTGTCAACAAACTATTTATCAAGTTACCCAACCTCCTTAAATCTCAAGTTCTTGATCCATAAAATGGGAATAATAGTAGTTCCTATTCCATAAGGTTGTGAAGACCAAATGGAATGAAATGTGTAAAGTATTTAGCACTTAGTAACTGCTTAATAAACACTAGATATAAAAAAAGTCCAGAAGCCCTGGAAGATTTGCAATGGAAGCACAGGAATCCCTGGAAAGGAGACATGTAATAAAGACCAGGCTAGAAAAAATAATAAATAAGAAGAATAAGATAGAAATTTTAGTTATTATTCATTTTTCTGTGTTTTTAATTGTCTTTTAAAAATATCTTGTGACTTTAAGTCCAAATATGAAACAAACCAAAATGAACCATAATTTTAAGCAATTAATAAAGAGCAAAGAAAGAAATCCCACTTGACATTACCGTTAGGAACATTCTCTTCTGGCCCAGGCTCCCACAGACTCCTGGAGATGAAATACAATCTTACTCTTAGTAGTACAATACTTGATTGAATATTTAAATTATTTATATATATTTTCACTTATTGTCTGCTCCTGCCCCACTCTGAGAGGACTTTGCCTCATCACTGTAACTTTACTGCCTTAGAACACTGCCTGATGCTTTCAAGTGAATAAATAAATGTTTATACATCCTTAATAATATAAACATTGTTTATTAAATTTCAATAATGTAAACCCTATTGGATAAAGAATGGGAAACTTTATTGAGGTGGAAAGATGTATTAAAACGTTAGTACCTTCAGAGGCATAAGGAGAAGTGTAGCTTGACAGAAAGTAGAACCTAGAGGAGCGAGGATGGAGTAGATGAAGAGGTAGAGGAACTGTTAGGATTACTAAGATTCTTGTAAAGTGGAGAGTCAAGAGTTATTAGGACAAGTAATAAAGTTTAAATATATTATTTAAAGTTAAATTACTTCAAGTTCTTGGCTATTATGAATAATGCTGCTATGAATATTTGTATACAAGTCTTTGGGCAAGAATATGTTTTAAATTCATGGGTAAATTTCTAGAAATGGAAATGTTTAGAAAAGGCAAATTTGTAGAAACAGAAAGCAGAACAGTGGTTGGCTGTGGCTCAGGGTAGGAGTGGGTTTTGATACCTACATGAGGAAATTTCTGGGGTGATAGAAATGTTCTATAACTAGACTGTGATGATGGTTACACAACTCTGTAAATTTACTAAAATCATTGAATTGTATACATACAACTTTATGGTATATAAATTATACCTCAATAAAGCTGTTTTTAAAATATAGTATGTAGGGCTTCCCTGGTGGCGCAGTGGTTGAGAGTCCGCCTGCTGATGCAGGGGACGCGGGTTTGTGCCCCGGTCCGGGAGGATCCCACATGCCGTGGAGCGGCTGGGCCGGTGAGCCATGGCCGCTGGGCCTGCGCGTCCGGAGCCTGTGATCCGTGGCGGGAGAGTCCACAACAGTGAGAGGCCCGTGTACCACAAAAATAAATAAATAAATAAAAATAAAATAAAATATAGTATGTAAAGCTAGGAGAAAACAATAGGGGAATATCCTTGTGACTTGGACATAGGCAAACATTTCACAGAAAGCAATAATTATAAATCAAAAATTAATTTTATCAAAATTAAAATCTGCTCATCAACAGATATAATTAAGGAAATGAATAAACAAGCCACAGACTGGGAAAAAATATTTGCAAGATACATATTGGACAAAGGCTAACCTTTCTTGCAATTCAAAAATAAAAATTAAACAATTTTTTTAAATGGGTAAATTATTTGACTATACACTTCACACACAAAAAAATGTACAAATGCAAGTAAGTACATGAAAATCTATTTAATGTGTTTAATGAGTCATTGGTCATCAGAAAAATGCAAATTAAAAGTATAATGAGATACTACTGCACACCTATCAGGATAACTAACATTTAAAAGAATAACAATGGATTCCTTTTGTATAAATCATAGAACAGGGAACACTAATCTGTAACAGAAAAAAATCTGAGCAGTCATTGTCTCTGTGGTGGGAGTGAGGCAGCAATTGACTGGGAAGAGACACAAAGAAACACTCTAGGACAATGTAGTGTCCTATAACTTGGCAGAGGCTTGAGTTCCTTAGGAATATGCATTTATCAAAACTCATGGAAGGGTACACGAAAGATTTGTGTACTTCATTTATGTAAATTTTACTTCAAAAAGAAAAAGAAAAAAGGAACTGTAAACAAATATTAAATTCTGGATCAATATCAATGCTGAAGTGTTTAGAGGTAGAGCATACTGATGTTTCAACTTACTTTGACACACATCAACCAAGATGGATCAATGGATAGTTACAGGCATGGATAAATGGATAGATATGTGATAAAACTAGTATAGTAAAACGTTAATTGCAGAATCTAAGTTATGTGAATATAGGTATTCATTGTAAAAGTCTTTCAACTTTTATGTATGTTTGAAAAGTGTCAATAATATTTCAGAAAAAATATAATCAATGGAAGGACTAAAATAACTATGAAATATAGAAAAGAAGAAAAGGGGTGCTGTAGGTGAACTAAACCCTAATTTCTCATTATAGAGAGTCAGTAGATATTGTCTAAATTTAGTAAATCAATAAAAAGATGTATGCTTATATTATTTAGAGCAATCAAGGTAAAGAACAGAGGAAGACAAATATAAAGAGTTTAAAGAAATTTTCTGAGACATGAGATGAAGGGGTGTGTGCATTAAATTTTCTTTACATAATAATCTTTATCTTTTGATTTTTTAAATCATACAATGTTTTACTTTGCTCAAAAGAACACACAGAAAATGTCTCTGAGCCTACAGACACATTTATCAGCTAAAGGACTGTTTGAGACCTTAGTTTTCTCTGCCCACACTCTGGGGCTGGAGTGATTAATGATGTTGAGGAGTGTCAGTGCTGGAAGGAATTCAGGATCAGAACCACTTGCATCTTGTGTCAAGTTTGAACTCCTGGCTTGCTGATATCTAACAGGTGAAGTGGACAGCTGAATGTGTTCAGATTAATCCCAGGATGGACTATTCTTGGAGTGTGGAAGACAAGTGTCCATAGACACTTTTTAATTGATTCCCAAAGTTCTTCCCTCATTTCCAAAATAAGATAGGTCAAACAACACAGCAGTTTGGGAGTTAATAATCATACCAATGGAATGAGATATGAATAATCAAAGTGTATTGCAAATGATTCTAATAGTAGAGTTGACCTTACTACAATGGAAAATATCGACTCTAATCTGAATTGTCTGCTTCTACATGTGACAGCTTCCTGCCACCTGTTTCATGTCACTAAAAGCTGGAGATGCTTTGGTTACCAAGTTATCTAAGTCCAGTGCTTCAGACTGAGGATGACTACCTTCAACAGAGACCAGGAGCTGCATTTCCATGGATCACCATTTATCCACTCATCCATCCATCTACCTATATATTTATCAAACAAATACTAATTAAATACTGAATATGGGGCTGATTCATTCTAGAAGTTCAAAAATTTCTGTGGACAAAATAGGCAAATCCCTGTCTTTGCATAGCTTACTTTACTAAGTATACTACTTGGATAGTATACTTGCATACTACTTTACTAAGAGGCAATATAATTACATGTTTGAATGGAATGAAGGAAATTATCAAGGTAACCTGAGTGGCGGAGATATATATATCTGTGGTGGGAGTGTGTATATATATATATATATATATACACACACACACACATAGTGGCAAGAGAAAGCCTGCTTACGGGAGGTAGCATTTTAGGAGGATCAGAAGAAGGTTAAGAATTCAACTATGAGGAGAACATGAAGTAGTCCATTATAGGTGGAGGAAACAGCAAGAACAAAGCTCTGAGTTGAGAAAGAACTTGGTGTGTTTGAGAAACAAAATGAAGGCCAATACAGCTGGATTTTAGAGTGGTATGAGATGAGATGGAGCAGAAGGTTGGGGACAGACCTTGTAGGGTCAAGTAGGTCATGGTAAGGAATTTGGATTTTATTCCCATTTGAATGAGAAGCCATGAAAGAATTTTAAGCAGGAAAGTGATGACAGAATTTATATTTTTAATAGATGATTCATGAATAATGGACTATAGGAAGGTATGAATGAAAACTGAGGACTTTTATAGTTATTTAGGGTGAGGCAATGCCGGCCTGAAAGCAAATGGTGGAGGAAACGCATGATTCAAGATGCTATGGCCCTCTGGTTTACCAGTTATTTTTTGCCCAAACCTGCCAGTACTGTGACTTTGGAATTGAAGTTTCTCTGTGGTACTTCCTTCAGTAAAATCCCCCTTCAGTGTTCTTTGGGACCAATCTGGAAGGAGGCTTTAGTCGGTGACATCTTTAGGTGGCAATATAGCCTGCTTGGGATTAAAGCTTGGCTGAAAGATTCTTCATCCTTATTCAGAAAGTGTCATGATGCCTTCTATAGAGAATCCCACTTCAGAGGCACCATCTGGGACCTTAACTACCTCTGATCAGACACTGGTCCCTCTCCATCTCTTGGCTCTGCTTTTGTCTCTTGGGCAGGCCTGCTCAGAAGCCTTATAACTCATGGTCCCTAAGATAATATACATTCCTTTTCCAACAGTCTTGGCAAAAGTTATGGAATTGGACCTTATTAGACTGACCTATTTAACATGTCTATTCCTGAACAATCACAAGGATGGTATAGCTAACTATTGGCTATATTGAGTCAGCTGTCAGCTGCTCACACCAGTGCCTGTAGAATGGAGCCAGGCACCTGAACCACATTTTTGGAGACTGACATGAGGATGATTCTTCAAGGATTTTCTTGGGCTGTTGTTCTCTAAGGTATGGAAAACTGTCTCATCAAACAAATCGGCAAAACATTCTGCAACTATTGGTTGGCAACCAATTAATTCAGCAGCAACTTGCAGTTAGCCATCAGAGCACTTCCTGGTTCTGTCTTATTGTCACTCATGCTGAGAGTTCACCACCAGTACCGACATGCTGGTTTGGGGCAAGACAGAACTGGACACTGGAGCTGTCACTCTGCAGACCAGCATTGTCATCAGTCATTGTGTGAGGAGGGAAAATAAGAGATGAGGGAAAGGAAGGTGTGGCTTTCCTTCCCCCATAACAATTTTAATATTTCTATAATTTCTACAGAGTTATTGGTTAATATAACATTGTCACTCTATATTTACTTTAAAATGCCCAAATTAGAGTCAGCCGATGTAGTCTTCCCAAAACAAATTATACTGGATATATTGTAGCAGTCAATATTGAGGCTCAACTTTGAAAAGACATCATTATGGATAATATTAATGGAAGCCTGTTCTTAATAAGTAAGGACTGAGCTGAATGGCTTTGAAGAATATTTACTGGATTTCCAGATTAAACTCCTGGTCCACTAGGGAGAGAAGGAAGACAAGGAGAAGATGAGGAAGAGTATTCCTACACTTCAGCGATTCACTCCCACTGTTATTTGGTCCATTAAGGCTTTACTGGGGAAAACACTTATCTTTGACAGCCAGAGAGCCTTCTGGAAAAAAAAATTAGGTGATTGATGAATTTTCAACCAAAAGAGAAAAGCTAAGAAACAAAGACAGCAGAATGTGCATTCCTGCTTTCAGGAGGTTTAAGGTTTCAACTCACACTCACTACTGATTGGGAATGGCTTCTTATGGTCCTGTGTTGAAAAGGATTGCAAAGAATATTCAGAATACACTGAGTAAATATGGCATGATCGGCTAATGACGTCTGCCATGGATGTAAAATGGATGAATAAAAGTCCAAAGAAATTTGAATACTTCCTTCAGCAACAAAGACTCAATCTACCAGGAGAGCCTACAGGAAAAGGAAAACAACCCTTCAACTATAAATTGATCTCTAAAACAAATTATGTTTTGTATGGGAAAGAGGCACATGGTTTCTACTGAAGTTGTCCGGATAATAGGCAATAATTCTGGGGTTGCTTGTAGCCACCTTGCCACCAAGAAGAGAGAAGCTACCTGAAAATGAGGACAACCAAAAGAAATCAGTGCCAAGAGACAGAGAGACTTATTTCTGTTGACATCCTTTTCAAATCTAGATCTATCTACCCCTTTAGTCAGGAAGATCTACCCTTGGACTTTAGTTACATGAGCCAACTAGTCCCCCTGTTTCCTTAAGCCAATATGAGCTGAGTTTATGTTATTTGCAACCAAAGTGACCTAATAGGTTTATAAGAATTGCTTAGAGGGGAATATCTTTTACTATTTCTTCTGACTTGGGGTGGTCTTATCTGTCAATGGAAAATAATAAACTTATCTGTATTTGTTTTATAGGATTAATGTAGAGACAAGCTGAGATAATAGATATTAAAGTTCTTTGAGAATATATAGTTTTCAAAATTAAATTCCAGGTGTGTGTGTGTGTGTCTGTGTGCACACACAGTTTTTGTGTGTCTTAAAAGGAGAACTAGGTGATGTATATATCAGATAATGAAGGAGATAATCCACTATCTCCTGTTTTTTTTAATTTTGAAAATGCTGATTCATAGAAATATGCTGCCATGTCATTCCTGCCACATCCACCAAAGATGGTAAATTCTTTCTTTTGTTGGATCAGCTTTTCCATAGGAGTTTTCTATATGACTAAACACTTTGATTACATATTTTCTTGCAGTGTCCTGAAACTTTGTCTGAACTTAGTGATTTCTTCATGTTGCCTGCAATGCCCTCCTTATATAGCACTCTGAGATAAATTCTCTGTGGATCTGACTCTTCCACTGATTTTGAGTCTCTTATTTAAGACCTAGGTTGCTGTCTGTGACTCCACTGTAATCTTAGAAAGCTGCTGGAATACCAATGCTAGAAAGCCTTCTTTATCACTCCAGGTTTATGAATGCCCTGTTCCATTCATCATCCCTGCTGCAGGCTCCATCATTCAACTTCTATGTGGGGTTTATCCCTTAAAGTTCTGGCACCCTTTGAGGCTGCCTGCTTAACTGAGGTTGTGTCCCAGTGGGGAAAGGAGCATATTATGTTTCTGCCTTATCGCCAAGGCCTCTCCTTGTTTGAGTCCCAAAGATCAAGTTGAAGATTACAACCACAAAAAGATCATCTAATCATTCAGAAAGCTAATAGTCATGGGTGAATTTTTTTCTGTTTTTGGTTTGAATGTTATTCTTAAAATATGGCTCCTTTGAAAAATCCACCTGTCCCAAGAGAATAAATGAAATATCTCTTGAGGTCAATCTCTTCTTTCACTCAAAGAGAAGGTGGTATAATCCCTTTCACAAGTAAATGGCAGTTTCAATATCTCTAATATCTAAGAGGGATTTCATTTCTTCTAGTTACTACTAGTTCCTCTGGCTTGTATTGCATTTACCTTTACACCATGTTTATGTGTACTTTCTCTTTTGCTTACTGAGTTGCCTTGCTGAGCATCATCCTGATTCTTTTGAGTGGTGGCAACTCAAAGCTGTGTGCAGTGGACTTTCTTAAAGATTCAGGGCAATGGAGGGGATTATATTATATCTACCATAGCAAAAAATCCAAGTTTGAGGCTTAATGTTTCTCCTTTAAAAGTCTCTCAACCATTTCTACTCTTGTAATCATTTCATATTTCATCCAGCCTTCTGCTTTTTTGCTGAGCCTCCTGTCTTCTTTGATCTTTTACCTCTCTGTAGCTCACTCATGCCAACCCCATGAACTCCTATTCAGGTATTACTCAAAGCAATTAGTGTGATCTCCTTATCTCTCTTTTTCTCTCTCTCTTCCCCCTTTAGTCCTTCACTCCCTCTTTCTTTCCCATTTTGTTTATATATTCCTCATTTTATTCATATAGCAGCCCAACCTGTCCCATCCTGGGCTCTAGGGGCTTTCATATGCTTATCAGATGGTATTTCTAAAGCAGAGAGTTCTCTATAATTCTCACGCTAAGGGGCATTGTACACTCAGCTCTTGAAATAAATTATGTCATTCTCACCATTACTCTCACAATGAATTTGCAGCAATTTAATGGATAACATATGAGGGAAATGGCCTGACCCTTATTAGATCCAGAAAATGCTAGCTATTATTATTTGTATTATTATTGACAGAGTAGGTGCTTAGTATATTTTGGAACATTGAGTGAAAGAATGAGTGGATGAATGACAGAACAAATTGCTCATGAACACGGAGAAATACGAAATTCCAAGTGTTTTTTGGAAAGATCACCATAACCTTTCTCAACTATCCTTTGTTACCATGACATTTCTTAATTAGGTTGCAAAAAGATTTTTAATAGCCTGTGAAAAGGGGAAATATTTCATTAGTCCCATTTTGCAGGTGGAAATGCTGAGGACTAGAAATTTGACTTTCACAAAGACATGCAGCTAATAAAATTCTAGACAGGCTGAGAATTGATCACAGTGTGGACTCTGGAGTAAAGCTGCTTGGTTTCACATCCCAGGTGAACCATATTAATCTGCAACCTCTGGAAAATTATTATACTTCTCTGAATCTCAATATCCTTATTGGCAAAATGGTGATTAATATAGTACCTACCTCTTAGGAGTGTTGGACAATTAAAGTCTCCATGTACAGTGCATTGCATGCCCTCTGTCTAGATACCAAACACACCATGATTGGTCCAACTCCTAGCTGAGGTTCTGCCACTGTAAGGACTCCTTTACCATGTCTTCCCTCCACTCCTCATCCTTCTTATTGCTAAATGGTAGGTCCATCCTGCATCATTACAAGAAATGTCTGCCCTCTCCTGTGGGGACTATCTCAGTTGTTCTATTTCCTGGGCCTGTCCAACATTCCTATCAGTCCAAATAATCCTATAAACACAGTTTTTGAGCCTTGACAGTGTTATGGGCTGTCAGAGTACCCCCCCTTTCATATGTTGAAGTCTCAATACCCAGAATCTCAGAATGTGACTATATTTGGAAATAAGGTCTTTAAAGAGATAATTAAGTGAAAATGAGGTCATTAGATAGAGGGCCCTAATCCAATATGACTGGTGTCCTTATAAGAGGAAATTTGGGCACAGATAGTACAAAGGGAAGATTATGTGAAGACACATGGGGAAGATGAATGACCAGCCAAGCAGAGAGACCTCAAGAGAAACAAACCTTGCTGACACCTTTGTCTTGGACTTCTATCTTCCAGAATTGTGAGAAAATTAATTTGTTGTTTAAGCCAACTGGTCTGTGGTACTTTGCTATGACAGCCAGAGCAGACTAATACAGACAGCAAAGGGCCAGACCTCCCATTTCAAAAACTGATGCAGGAAAAAGAAAGGTAAATGTTGTGGGAATGCCATTTGATGTTCAGGGTTTTATTCTGCAGTTGTAATTCATGGTAATCTCCCACAGCCCTATAGGACAAGAGAAAACTAAAAAATGGTATTTTTCAAAATAAGTTCTGTAGAAACCAGTATAAAATCTCAGGAAAGACAGACAGACAGACAGACAGACAGCAAGCAAGCAAGAAAGAAAGATAGAAAGAAAGAAAGAGAAGGAAGGGGGGAAGAGAAAGAAAGGGAAAGGGGAAAATAGAAAATTTCCAAGAACCCTGAGTTTGGAAACATTTACATAGAGAAAAAAGAGAAAAGAAAAGATTGTAAATCTTTTTTTCTGATTATCAGTCATTAGCCTATAGCTGAACTAGTATACCATGAAACATACTTTCTGAAATTCTTATTTAATCGTTCCTCCAATGTGCAAAGAATCAGCTTAGAAGCAAGCTGAACTTATAATGAGAAGTGAAAGCATTTTGAGCTTGGGCAGCCTGCTGCAGGACCACACGAGTCTACATGAAAATGCAGATCAGTAGCAGATAGAGCACATTTCAAAACATGCCTTGACACCAACTCATATCTGTTACAGAGAAGGAAAACTGTGAATTTTGTGTGTCAGGGCTTTGCTCATGTCTGTTGTGGAAGTTAATACAGTAACTGTTTAATTACTGGTAGCTGTGAATAACTGGAGCTCAACTCACATATTCATACATCTTACATCCCTTGGTAGGAGCCCAAAGGCTGCCAAACACATCTTAAAAAGGGCACCACATGTTGGTGGAAGGGAATGAGAAGAAAGAGGCTAGGGCAGCAGGTTGAGGCTAGATGGTGAAAAGACTTGGATCACCCCAAGGAGCCTGGTGTGCTCCTGCAGGAATGGGGAGATGACAAAGAACACTAATATATCAGGGTGACTTTTTTAAGAAGCTTATTCTGACATCTAACGAAGATAATCATACAAAGAGAAGAAATTGGAAGCAAGAGAACTAGAAAGCATTTATAATAGAGAACCCTGACCCAAGGATTTGGTTCAGATTTGGGGGATGAGGAAAAATTCAGGGACGAACAGTTGCTTTGTGGCTTGGTAGTCCAGAAGGCAAGGATGTGTTATGCCCATAACCTGATCAGGGAGATGAAGAGAGATGGGTTTGTAGGAAGAGAAGGAGTCTGTGTTATATGCCCAATGCTTGTGAATTAGAGTGAGAAAATCACTTGCTGAATCTGCCTTTTTAACATCTCAGTAATTCCACAACACGATTCTGTTATATAAATGAGCCTCAGGGTCATTCTGTGATTCGCTAAACCAGAAAGTGACTGGCAATTCCAGCTAGTGAGCATATTTTGGTGAAGTTCTACCTTGAAGACAGGATTCTTGCATGGCACACTCTGTCTGACTCAGCTTTGCATTTGGACCAGGTTAGACATCCAGAGCTTTTGTAGATTTGCTGCTTGCAGGCAAGACTCTGCACACATTCTGCCCCAGGCCTCCTTGCCTGACCAGATTATGTCAACTTTGAGATACTTTCCTGGACTTAATGTGCTTTAAAAATTGAGTGCTACTTCAAATGACACTTTTGTTATCATCAGTAACGGAAATATTTTTAGGAAGGGAATTTATTTTTTAATAACTATCATTACAGATATAGCTGTAGAAAAAAGTGTATCAGCTAAATATGTTGGAACATCCTGATAGAAAAAGGTTATTCAAAGAGCTCAGTTTACATTCAAAGTGCATTTGGGAATCACTGGGTATGATAAGCTGCTCATGCCCTCTGACTTGTGAAATTTAGGAACCTATGAAACATATGAATCTACATACATGAAAAATCCAGTCAGTCACTAATAACTTTAGCCTTGATTGGGCTAAAGAGTGCTCTCCAGAGAGAGGGAGAAAATAACATTGTAGGGGGTACGTTTAACCTGCATAAGAAAATATATGGTTTTAACACATAATATAAAAATCAGTGTTGCAAATTATAATTATCAGTTCATTTGAAGTAGGCTCAGAGAGGATCCATTTGTCCCACCCTTCACTGGCACTGCATTTAATTATTCTGTGTAGTTTAAAGCTAGCAGAATGAAATAGCACTTTTTTTTTTCCAAATACTGTCTAATTTGAAATTCAGCAACCCAGACTGGCCTCCTCAGCCCCCAAACAGCTTGGGTGAGGAGTCTGAAGAGTCTGCAAGGACAATGATGCCTCGAATGGGCCACAAGGAACACTCCAACTCTGCTTAGGTGAGAAGTTTCAACATGTTCCTCTCCCAAGTTCCTCTTCTGTGAGGGTTTTAGAGTGGCAGCATGATGGACTTCTTTGTGCAAGATGTTTTCAAAGTTGTGTTGATGGAGAAATTTCTTTGGGGGCTTAAGTTTCTATTTACCTTTTGTGACATGATTTAAAAAAAACCCACCTCATTATCTCCCTTTCCTGCAATCTCAGCAGCAGAAAGGAGATAAGGCAGGTCCAAAATGAATTGATGGCTGGTATGCTGCCGGGATTATCTAATGTGCCCCTTTAACAAATACAGTCTTTAACATGCAGTAACACTTGCAATCTTAGGGCTTGGCGATAAGAATAATTGTATTCATTACACAGTCGAATACAGGGACATATTTCTGAAATAATTTTCTTTGTCTAGAATTGCACAGAATTCTGCTGAGTGGCACATTCAAGCGGATTTTTATTAGGAGGGTTCCAACGAACTGTTCAGTGGCAGAGAGACTTCATGTTTAATTTAATTTCTCAGAACCAGGGTATTGTTGAGAAAGACATCAAACAACCACTGAGTGCTGGTTAACAGGAACATCTCACCAGTCAGGGCTCATGTTTTCAAGCCCAGCAACCAACAAGCACTCACTGAGACACTCTTATTCAGAAGTGAACACTAAGACACTTCAGGACTCCAATGAGTATATGTTGCCTGCCTCTTCTTTGGTTCCAGAGGTGACATAAACTCTTGTATTGAGCCTGGATAAAAATCGTCTTCAAACAGACCTTCACACCCCCATTTACTTCAGTTCAGGACTTTGGTGTAGGGTGGAATCAAGAGTTTTATAACAAGTTTTGCCCGTGTGAGGCATTCTCTTTTTCTTTTTTGGTTTCTGCACAGACAACAATCTGAAAAACAATTTAATACATTAGAAAGTCTTATAAGATTATCATAAGCACCTGGTAAACTCTGGAACTGATCTATAGTGGGTTGAATGGTGGTCCCTAAAAAGATTTCCACATCCCAATCCCCAGAACCTATGCATGTGACCTTATTTGGAAAAATGGTCTTGCAGGTGTAATTGTTAAGGTTCTCATGATAGGTAGAGCATCCTGGATTAACTGGTAGCCTCTAAATCTAAGAATAAATGTTCTTTATAAGAGATACACAGAGAAGAAAAACAAAGAGGCGAAGGCCATGTGAAGACAGAGGCAGAAATTGGAATGATGCTGCCACAAGCCAAGGAACATCTGGAGCCACCAGAATCTTGAAGAAACAAAGGAAGATTCTCCCCTAGAGCATTCAGAGAGATCACAGCCTTGTAAACTCTTTAATTTTGGACGTTTGGTCTTCAGAATTGCAAGACAATACTTTTCTGTTGTTTTAAGCTACATAGTAATTTGTTAAAGCAGCTTCAAGAAACGAACAGTAATTTCTCTTCTTTGTTTCTTGAAAATCAGGCATATCATGACACATACACACCACAACTTACACTCTACTCATTACCTACCAGGAGTCTCCAAGGCTGGGATAGCTGAGTCTACAAATCTTACTAGTTCAGAGGATGTCAGGAATGGAAGATGCCTTAGTCTCTTCTTAAAGAGAAGTTGTTGAACAAACTATTCCCTGAACCTGAATCCTAGGCCCCACCCTACCAGTCACTGGCTGGGTGCTCTTTCCAGAAGCTGGAGCATTCTTCCTTCCAGGTTGCCCTAGTTGGTATAGAAAGTTCTTGTGATCTGGCCCCAAATCGCCTCCCTCAGTAGCCTCACCTTCTACCCCCACTCTTAGCCCTCCCAGCCACAGGAACTTTTATGAACATGCCCTGTCCTCTATCATTCATGTGCTGTTCACTACACTCGGCTGAAACAGGGACAAAAGATACTTTAAAAACCAGATTTACCTCTCCACATATCTTTCCCTTATTTTCCAGGTGGGTATCTCTGACCAACTCCCTCTACATAGTGTACATTACTCTGTTGCTACTGACCACATTATAGAACTCCTTACAAGACCCATAAGACCTGCAGGCTTCCCAGGCTTCCTCTCTATATTACCTCTAATCACTTTCCACTCCAGTCCTTCAAATTCACCATGCCAAATTCAGTCCTGCCAAAGGAGCTTTGCACACACTGTCCTCTCCTGGAAATCCCCTTCTCTTTGCTTATGAAACTCCACTAAAGCCTTTAATCATAGTTGATATGTTCCACTTCTTTTGTGTGGTTATTGGCTCAATGTCCATGTCATCACTGGGTAGAAAGCTCTGTAGGGCATAGATTATATGTGATTGGGTTCCTAGTATTGAGGCCAGCACATAGTAAGTCTAACAGATAAATTATTGGTGATTGTATGATTAGTCTACAAGGATACTATTTCACTACTCTGTGAGTTCCCAAAGGGTAGGGACTTGTCAATTTTATATCTTTAGCATTAGCACAGAGACTGTATTCAAGAATTATTTGAATAAATAAGTTAAACTTTCCCTTTCTGGATTATAGTTTTAGCATATAGAAAATCTGAGAGTTGGAGCATCAACAACTCTTATACTTAGTAAGTCATAGCTCACTTAGAAGGGGCAAAAAATCGCATATTCAGGGGTCCCACTGATAAAGCCATACAAAGTAGCCTCCCAGAGCACAGAGATGGAGAACAGATAGAAGATATCCAGAACAGACAAATACTGGTTTCAGAGAATGAAGTTTACAAGGACCATCAGCCAAAATTTTATGCCATAAGAATAAATTTGGGAAAAATAAGAATGTCCTCAGGGCCAGTTTTCCTGCCCCTCCACTGTTTCAGTCCCTCAGAATAAAGACCCTTGGAACTAGAGCAAAGGGAAGGGAGGGGAAGTGAAGCAACACAATGATGGGGAGGGGGTGCTCATTAAAGGTACATTATCCTGTAGGTTGAGTTCCTTAGGATAAGGAAATGAAGCCCTAGATAAGATCCAGGACCTGAGAAATTAAGTGATCTGTACTGCACTTCCAGTGGAGACCAAGGAAACAGCACATCTCCTGGAGCCTCCACACCAGCAATATGTTACCATGTGGCAACATGAAAGCTGAATGGCTGTGGGTGAATTCTAACTGTGAGGCCCCAGAAAGCCCCTACCCTCTGTTTCCAGCAGATCCACAGAATGCAGGAGAGCTCCTTTAAGTTTCATGTGTCCTCACTCCCATGCATCTCAAGAGGGTGCAGAGTCTACTGAGACCAGAGGCCAGTAGGATCACGGGGATCATCTCAGTGGATATCAATGTTCACAGATGACCATGCTCAAAAACAAAAGTCTGTATTACATTGGCTTCCTGAAACCTAGCTGCAACCTCACTAGGTTGGAGCTGTGGAGGGGAGGGGGAAACCCATTCAAATGATCAAGTTTACTGTTATGTGAATAAAA
This sequence comes from Monodon monoceros, assembly GCF_005190385.1. Taxonomy (NCBI): domain Eukaryota; kingdom Metazoa; phylum Chordata; class Mammalia; order Artiodactyla; family Monodontidae; genus Monodon; species Monodon monoceros. The sequence continues at coordinate 37,238,571 of NW_021703766.1, forward strand.
TTAAGTTTCAGCTGTTGTAGGAATGGAAAGTTGAGATAGAAACTAAGTTCAATTATACAAAAAAAAACCCCTACATTTCTTTTATGCACACCTGAGCTATGGCCCATGCAGCAGATGTCTCCCCAGGTAAATCTGTTCATGGCTTATTGAGGCCTCAGACCACACTTGGAAAAGCATTAGAAAAAGAATGAGGTTTCACAAGATATAGGACAATTCTTTGGTCCTTTCCTCTGTTATTTATTTTTTATTAGTAACATAGGTCAAGGGAAAAGATTATAACTCAAAATAACCTTGATAAATTATCACTTAGATGATAGAGAAACTCATAGAAGAAAATATGCCATTCAAACCATTCCATCCCCAGAGACATTTTGGAAAGGAAGTACTTCTCATTGCTCTGCTGGTATCCGGTTCTATATCCACACCTTGGGATCCTGGTTTCTGGGCCACTTAAGTTAGCTGAAAATGAAGCATGAGCCTATTTGTTTTGCAATTGAAACTCTCCCTACATGTCTCTTAGGGACTGACACCACCTTCCTACCAAATGGTCTCTCACTCCTAATGCATTTCACCTAAGTTGCAAGGAATCAGAGTTCAGACTGTCAAGGAGTAATAGAGTGTTAGAAATGAAAGATCATTTAGGGTTTAGAGACGAGTTAGTTCAATACAAAAACTGAGACCCAGGAAGAGAAAATTATTTCCCAAAGGTCACCTGATCAGTTAAAGACAGAAATTGAACTAGAAATCAGGCCTTCTGACTGCAAGGCCAAGGTCTTTCCCTTCTGCCACTCTGTGTCACCCTCACCAACATCAGTCAGGAAGTACAGCTGGTACATTCTACAGATACACACTCTTTAGGTCCTAGATCATGTGCTAGGCACTGGAGATATAATTATGAGGAAAATAGACCTTGTCTCTGCCTTCAAGGTGCAGATACTTGCCTGTATTAAACTCAATCCAGAGTCCTGACTCTGTTTATTTGGAGTAGCGGTGTATTGGAAAAGCCATTTTTCTTAGCAAACTGAGACAAATTGAGTGGTCAATGGCCTGAATCCCATCCACACAAGCATGTGAAACACTATCAACATTGGACTTTCCACCTCCTGGTTAAAACCTAAATGACACATTTCTTAATTAGTGGTTGGAATGATAACTAAAGCCATCATAGGTGTAAGCCTTGACATCAGTAGTGACACAAAGAAGGGTATACTTTCTTCTACTCAGGCTGCTATTTAGTAGATTTTGCAGACTAGAAAATTTTAGAGCTCTAGTGGGAGGGAGGCTTCAGTGTTAAACCAAGAGTCCAGCCTTGACGGCCAATGAGGGCTATGTTCTGAAGACTCAACCATCATGCTTCTCACTTCCCACCCACATGTTTCCATAGGTCCAGTGAGTCCCCTGCACCCACCAGTGCAGGCAGCCAGGGCCTTTCACAGGGAAGGGGGGACTAGTTACACCAGAAAAAAATAAGGCAATTTGGTCTTTCACGTTTCAGAATAGTCCTTGGAAACCAAGAGTCAATTTGTAGGAAACAGAAATTTTGAGTTTCTAAAGTGTAGAGAATTTATAAGTTCTTCTAAGTAAACTTGTAAGGTTACTCCCATGAAGGGTAGGCTAAGAAAAATCAATAAAAAACAAGGCTTTCAGGCAAAATAAAGGTCTTATATGTGGAGAGGGTATGCAGTGAGAGAGACGTTCATGATAAAGAGGAGCAGTTCGTAAGGTCTTGGAGGTAAGGACCACATGGGCAGAAGCGTTAGTACTGACAGACTGACTCTTCACATTCTTTCCTCCCTACCCAGGGTGCTCCCTCAACTCTTCACAGAGTACTGTAGGGACAGGCAGGGCCTGAAGACCCTCCAGGCATCATCCTTGCCAGAACAATACAGTGCTGTGCAGGCTTGTTGCTTTCTTTCTAGGCACTGGCCTTTAAGGAAGACAGCCCAAGAACGGGCAGAACCTCTGTCACTGGGATTTGTCCAGCAGAAATTATACCTATCCATGCTGCAGGACTTCCTTCATGTCTGTCTAATCTTTATTGTATGAACCCTACTGTGTTTGGGAAAGGCAGTTGGGCAATGGCAGATGTTGGAGAAGCCAATAGTCAACCAGCAGTGTCACTCAGCAGACCTCTTTGTCAGCTTTTCCTACTTAACCAATTCAATCCTGTGTCCATGGCCTGATCCCACACACTCAGCACAGCAGTTTAGGTCTTTCACTTCTGTTTAGGCACAGAGAAGATCATCTGGTGGGAGAAAAAGGCTTGTCAAATATTGTGATGTGGAGCTCACATGTACAGTGAATACACCAGTTGGTCTGCATGCTGGATGGAACCTGAATGTGAGAAGACCAAGTAGGACAGACAGGCTTATTGGAGATGAAGACAGACGTGGCCAGATTACCGGGAGAAAATTCCAGGCAGGGGCTGGGGAGGTGGAATGATCATGGAGCATATATGTTCAGAAAACAGCTCATTGAAAAGTCTCACACACGCAAGTTATGACATACTTCCTCCACTTAGCAAGGGGTGATCTCAGCTGAGGGGAACAATAAGGGCTTGGCCCTGGCCAGAATAGTCAGGTATTAAATAGTATTTAGGAGGACATGTATTTATAGAGAAAAGGACTAGGGAGGTAAAATGTAACACTAACTACCCTGTCATTTATGCAGCAACTAGAGTGCTGTTTTTTAAAAGGGAAGTCAGAGCATTGTATCACAATTTGTATACCCTTGAAGAGCTTATCCTTGCAGTTTAGATACCAACTTCTTATTGACTCTATAACCCTTCCCATGCCTGCCCACTTCCCTTAATCCCCAGCTTCATTTCTTACCACTTCCCCACCCCCTCCCTCCAGCTTGGTAAATTACTTGGCACCTATAGCACACTAACCACTAACCTCTTCCCTATGTGGGGCTTGCACAGACCTCTACTTGGAACTCTTCTCTACCCCCCACCCCCACCCCTGATAGTCTTGTCTTGGTTAATTCCCATCTATCTTTCAGGTATTTGCTTGAAGGTCACTTCCTCAGAGAAAACTTCCCTAACTTTTCAGTCTAGTTTATCATTGCTAATAAATACTTTAATTTTCCTGCATGGCACATAAATTGTATAAGCAAGCTTTCACTTGTGTGCTTATGCATTTAATGTATGTCTCCCATAAGTACCAAGAGGCAAGCAGAGCTTGATTGTGGCTATCTGATCTCAAAGGCCCCCTACTGTCACCACTTTACCACTCAATTGTCTGTGAAGGATTGAAGGTGAAACAACTGGAAAAAGATGAGGTGCAAAGCAAGCTGACTGGGGAGACCCATAATGACATTTGACACCCTTTTAAGGCTCTCCTGACCCAGCGGGTAAGCACACTGCCATGGGGGAGCTCTGAGACGAGGCAGGGCCCTGGGCTGGGCTTTGGTGTGGCCCTGGGATGTTGCTCAGCTTTCACCCTTGCCCATCCATAACCCCTGTGGAATAGAGCTAAACATCTCCCTCATGAGGCAGGAACTCTTATCCCCATTTACCAGAGAAGTGAACAAAAGTCAACGACGGGGAGACCTGGAGTGGGAAGCATGTTTGTGTGATTGCAAACAAAGCCTATGCTCTTTCCAATAACACTGTGCTTTTTAAATGAAGATGATGCAAGCTCCGTCCAGCATCACTGGAAAAAAGGCAGAGCGGACAGGTGGATAGATATAGAGACAGACAGACAAATGGATAGACAATCTTCCCTTTGCTGCCACCTAAGACACTGACATTTCCTCTCAGTTCATTTCCCAAATCCTCCTGCTCCCTGCAGTCCTATCATCTTTCAGTGGCTTACCTCTGCACTTTCATTAATGCCTTATCACTTGTCCCTCAACTCTAATCTAGGACTTTGTGAGGACAATTATAGTCAAAGTGTTCTTAGAAAGAGATACTGACCTGCAATCCAGCCCTTTATCTCAGCAGGGTCAATATTCAGATTAGTGGTGAAGTGGACATGTATTTAAAAACATGTCCAGCTAATTAACCCTTCAGATGTATCCATGAAGTCTCATTAGCTGTTTATGAATTCTAGTTGCATGTCCTGCTTACCACCTAGTAAAAGCATGCCTGACAGAGGTACACATGGAGATCCCAGCTTGTTTGAAGCATTTATTGCAGAGGAAAAGAGAGAGAAAAAGAAAGAAAAATTATATATGTATATAGCTAGCCCCGGGCAGCATAGGAGGCTCACCCAAAGCTGAAACTGATGACCCCAATATATAAATTATAATAATAGGTCAGACAAATTGTCCATTATATAACATGCTGATTTAAGAGCCTTGAGATTATCTAAACTAACGTGCAGATGAGGAAATTGGGGCCCTGAGGGGGTACATGACTCTCCGGTCTCCACTGCAGTGCAGGGCCTGGACTTCAGAGTGTCTGATGCCCAGGTAGGGCTCTATCCAAGAGAGGCTGCTGTTTCTCAGGAGAGAAGTTGAGAGAACAAGCCAGTCATCTTCCTGTCTGGCCTAAGATACCTTGGTTCTCATGTCTCCTAAGCATACACAGCAGCTTCCCAATCACTGTTACAAAGAGAACAAAGAGAAAGACATAAATCTACCCTGAGCTGTTGAGACAGAAAGGAAGAACAAAGAATTTGGGCTCCAGAGTGTCTACTACTGTAATAGCAATGGACTGCTTTTGTTGAGTGCTAACTGTATCCAGGTGTGGCTCTTATCTCTTTACACATTACACATACTAACTCATTTACAAATGAAGTATCAGAGGCTTAGAAAGGTCAAGTGGCTTGCCTAAACTCACACAGCTGGTCAACATTGGAGCCAGAATTCTAGCTTTAGTCCTGTATTGCAAAGCAATTTTTTATTGCCTCAACAGACAAGGTGCAAATTAACTAGAATTAAGCTGAGTGGTTTGATTTTTGTTCTTTACAAAGATTTATTTGAAAGCCAAACTTGTGTTAGACCTCTGATAGGAGCTAGAGGAAATCCAGATAATGAGGAGAAAAGAGAATCACATGGCAGACTAGGGTAGTGAATGAAAGCTCCTGCTTATGTCAGACAGATGCACGGTTTTGTTCTGCCTCACTGAGAAAAGTTACTTAAACTCCCTGACCATAAGTTTTCTCATCTTTAAAATGGGGATAAAATAGTACCTACCTCAGAGTTGTGAGATATCTTAGGCTAGTCCATACATATTTCCTGGAACAAGCCAGGCACCTGGGGGTCAGTAAAGCTCATTAATGAGATCCTCAATCATCATGAATAAATGTTAGTGGTTAGTGATGATGACTAAAGAAAATGCTGCTGCTGATGGTAATGATGGTGATGCTGCTGATAAAAAGCAGTGGGGCTGTTATTATTGCTACTGTTACTGCTGCTGCTGCTGCTGTGATAATAGTGATAAAGCAAAAGAATATAGTCCTGACAGGTCAGGAGCTGGCCATCCATGTCAGTGGTTCCTAGCTGAAGGCAAGTTTTCCCAGGGGATATTTGGTTGGCATAACTGTGAAGGGAGTGTGGATGCTACTGGCATCTAGGGGTGGGGTCAGGCATACTGTTAAATACCCTGCAATGCACAGGACAGTCCCCAGAATAAAGAATTATCAGGCTAAAGGAAGACATATAAATGGCCACCACATATACAGAAAGGTATTTAACATCACTAATCAACAGGGAAATGCAGGTCGAATCCACAATGAACTATCAACTCACAACTGTTAGGGTGGCTATTATCACAAAACAAAAGATAAGTAAGTGTTGGTAAGGATGTGGAGAAATTAGAACCCTTGTACACAGTTGGTGGGAATATAGAATGGTGAAACCATTCTGGAAAACAATATGGTGTTCCTCAAAAAACTAAAAATAGAACTATTATATGATCCAGCAATCCCACTTCTGGGTAAACAGCCAAAAGAAATGAAGTTAGGATCTTGAAGAGATATTATCACCTCATGTTTATGACAACATTTTTCATAATAGCCAAGATATGGGAACAACACAAATGCCCATCAATAGATAAATGGATAAAGAAAATGTGGTATAGACACACAATGGAATATTATTCAGCCTTCAAAAAAGGAAATCCCACCATCTGCGGCAACGTTGTTAACCTAAAGAATATTATGCTAAGTGAAATAAGCCAGTCACAGACAGACAAATACTGCATGATTCTACCTACATTAGCATCTAAAGTAGTCAGACTCAGAGAAGCAAAGAATAGAATGGTGGCTGCCAGGGGCTGAAGGGAGATGGAAATGGAGAGATGTCACTCAATAGGTTTAAAATTTCAGTTTTTCAAGATGAATAAGTTCTAGACATCTGCTGCACAACATAGCGCCTATAGCTAACAGTATAGTATTGTGTACACTAAAATATGTTAAGAGGAGAGAGATCATGTTAAGTGTACTTATCACACCAAAAAAATTACAAAAGAACAGAAGGAAAGTTTTGGAGTTAATAAATATGTTTAGTATCTTGACTGTGGTGATGGTATTGTGGATGTAAGCATATGTCCAAACTCATCAAGATGATAGATTAATACCACTACACACCTATTAAATGGCCAAAATCTAGAACATTGACAACACTAAATGCTGGCAAGGATGTGGAGCAGCAGAAGCTCAATTATTGTTGGTAGATATACAAAATGGAAGACAATTTGGTAATTTCTTATAAAACTAAACATACTCTTACCATGTGATGGCAGTGACACTTCCTGGTACTTATGCAAAGGAGTTGAAAACTTGTGTCTGCAGAAAAATCTGCTCACAGATACTTATAGCAGTTTTATTCATAATTGCCCTAAACTGGACATAACCAAGATTTCCTTCAGCAGGTGAATGGATAAATAGACAGTGGTACATCCAGACTATGGAATATAATAAAGCACTAAAAAGAAATGCATTATCAAGCCATGAAAAGACATAGAGAAAACTTAAATGAATATTACTTAGTGAAAGATGCCAATCTGAAAAGTTTGTGATTCTAAGTATATGACATTCTGGAAAAGCCAAACTACGGAGACAATTAAAAGACCAGGAGTTGCCAGGGGTTGGGGATGGGAGGAGAGGGATGAATAGGTAGAACACAGAGGATTTTTATGGCAGTGAAAATACTCTACATGATATTATGATGATGGATACATATACATTTGTCCAAACCCACAGAATGTAGAACACCAAGAGTGAACCCTAAGATAAACTATGGCCTTTGGGTGATAACAATGTGTCACTGTAGGTTTATCAGTTGTAACAAATGTGCTACTCTGATGGGTTGTATTAATAATGGGGGAGGCTACACATGTGTGAGAGCAGGGGATATATAGGAAATCTCTGTATCTTCCTCTCAATTTTGCTGTGAACCTAAAAATGCTCAAGTCTTTTTAGAAAAAGGTATATATCAAATATGTGTAATGTGCAATTTTTGGTTAAAAAAATGAATTATCTAGCCTAAAATGTAAATACTGTTGAGAAATGCTGGTCTAGGAAGATGGGAAATCTAACTACTAGAAGTTAGACGGAAACTTCTATTGACTGACTACTTGACACAACCCATTCAATTGCTGTCTTGAATTGTATAGGAATCTGCACAAAAATGTAGGAGGAGAGACCCTGAAGATTGGGAAGGCTATAATGAAGCCTCTCGTGTGGGTCAGGACCAAAGACTGCAATGCACAGGACAGTCTCCCACAGGACAGCCTGGTGGAGCTGTGTTTCTGGCCCCTCCAAGTCCTCAGTTGGAAACTGTATACTGGTTGTGGTGATGAGCAATGGGGCAATTGGCAGGAGCAATGTCTTTCACTGAGGCTCTGATGCTATGATGGGATGTACTAGACAAGAGGATGAGAAGGGGAGAGAGGAGGAGAGTCACCAATAAATGATCAGCTCTTCATCACTGATGAGGAGCTACTTCACTCAGCCCCAGCACTTTCAGGCAAACCCATGATTGAACCTGCGCAATTGTATGGATGGATGGCCCTGTTTATCTCCCATTAGCAGAGGGAGAGACACCACAGATACTGTGAATTGGACTGATGAACTGGTTGGATATTTGGCAGGCTAGCTTCCTCTTTCCATCACCATAGCTGGCTCCAAATTCCAGACTAAGAGTTGAAAGTCCCAGGAGATGGGACTGGTTGTGGGTGAGAATGTAGGGAAAACAAGATTCACTGGGAAAGTCCTGTTGTTTTCCTCAACATGAGGCCAGGCATTTGCAGGAGGTTTGACTGAAGTGGTCTTGCTTCAGGGCAGGGGTCAAAAGTCTCACCAAGTTCCAAATGCCTCCAGCAAAGAGAAAGTGCTCAACTTGGTGATAAAAACATCCTTGTCTTTTTTTTTTTAATTGAAGCATAGTTGATTTGCAATACTGTATTATTTCAGGTATACAACATAGTGATACAATATTTTACAGATTGTGTTACAAAATGTTGGTTATATTCCCTGTGCTGTACAATATATCCTTGTTGCTTATTTATTTTATATATAATAGTTTGTATCTCTTCATCTCCTACCCCTATCTTGCCCCTCCCCACTTCCATCTTCCCACTGGGAGCAACTAATTTTTTCTCTATACCTGTGAGTCTGTTTCTGTTGTGTAACATTCATTTATTTGTTTTATTTTTTAGATTCCACATATAAGTGATAACATAGAGTATTTGTGTTTCTCTGTCTGACTCATTCCACTAGCATAATACATGCTAGGTCCATCTACTTTGTTGCAAATGACAGCATTGTGTATGGATATATATATCTCTCTCACATCTTCTTTATCGATTCATCTACTGATGGACGCTTAGGTTGTTTCCATATCTTGGCTATTTTAAATAATGCTGCTATGAACATGGGGGTGCATGTATCTTTTTGAATTATGTTGATGAAGGAAATTGAAGATGATGCAAAGAAATGGAAAGATATCTTGTGTTCATGGATTGGAAGAATTAATATTTTTTTTTAAACATCTTTATTGGGGTATAATTGCTTTACAATGGTGTGTTAGTTTCTGCTTTATAACAAAGTGAATCAGTTATACATATACATATGTTCCCATATGTCTTCCCTCTTGCGTCTCCCTCCCTCCCACTCTCCCTATCCCACCCCTCCAGGCTGTCACAAAGCACCGAGCTAATATCCCTGTGCCTTGCGGCTGCTTCCCCCTAGCTATCTACCTTACTACGTTTGTTAGTGTGTATATGTCCATGACTCTCTCTTGCCCTGTCAAAGCTCCCCCCTCCCCCTCCCCATATCCTCAAGTCCGTTCTCCAGTAGGTCTGCGTCTTTATTCCTGTCTTACCCCTAGGTTCTTCATGACATTTTTTTCCCCCTTAAATTCCATATATATGTGTTAGCATACGGTATTTGTCTTTTTCTTTCTGACTTACTTCACTCTGTATGACAGACTCTAGGTCTATCCATCTCATTACAAATAGCTCAATTTCATTTCTTTTTAAGGCTGAGTAATATTCCATTGTATATATGTGCCACATCTTCTTTATCCATTCATCTGATGATGGGCGCTTAGGTTGTTTCCATCTCCGGGCTATTGTAAATAGAGCTGCAATGAACATTTTGGTACATGACTCTTTTTGAATTATGGTTTTCTTAGGGTATATGCCCAGTAGTGGGATTGCTGGGTCATATGGTAATTCTATTTGTAGTTTTTTAAGGAACCTCCATACTGTTCTCCATAGTGGCTGAACCAATTCACATTCCCACCAGCAGTGCAAGAGTGTTCCCTTTTCTCCACACCCTCTCCAGCATTTATTGTTTCTAGATTTTTTGATGATGGCCATTCTGACTGGTGTGAGATGATATCTCACTGTAGTTTTGATTTGCATTTCTCTACTGATTAATGATGTTGAGCATTCTTTCATGTGTTTGTTGGCATTCTGTATATCTTCTTGGGAGAAATGTCTATTTAGGTCTTCTGCCCATTTTTGGATTGGGTTGTTTGTTTTTTTTGTTATTGAGCTGCATGAGCTGCTTGTAAATTTTGGAAATTAATCCTTTGTCATTTGCTTCATTTGCAGATATTTTCTCCCATTCTGAGGGTTGTCTTTTGGTCTTGATTATGGTTTCCTTTGCTGTGGAAAAGCTTTGAAGTTTCATTAGGTCCCATTTGTTTATTTTTGTTTTTATTTCCATTACTCTAGGAGGTGGGTCAGAAAGGATCTTGCTGTGATTTATGTCATAGAGTGTTCTGCCTATGTTTTCCTCTAAGAGTTTGATAGTTTCTGGCCTTACATTTAGGTCTTTAATCCATTTTGAGCTTATTTTTGTGTATGCTGTTAGGGAGTGATCTAATCTCATACTTTTACATGTACCTGTCCAGTTTTCCCAGCACCATTTATTGAAGAGGCTGTCCTTTCTCCACTGTACATTCCTGCCACCTTTATCAAAGATAAGGTGTCCATATGTGCATGGGTTTATCTCTGGGCTTTCTATCCTGTTCCATTGATCTATCTTTCTGTTTTTGTGCCAGTACCATACTGTCTTGATTACTGTAGCTTTGTAGTATAGTCTGAAGTCAGGGAGCCTGATTCCTCCAGCTCCTTTTTTTCGTTCTCAAGATTGCTTTGGCTATTCGGGGTCTTTTGTGTT
>NW_021703766.1:37249250-37293141 GCF_005190385.1 Monodon monoceros
GCTTTGTAGTATAGTCTGAAGTCAGGGAGCCTGATTCCTCCAGCTCCGTTTTTCGTTCTCAAGATTGCTTTGGCTATTCGGGGTCTTTTGTGTTTCCATACAAATTGCAAAATTTTTTGTTCTAGTTCTGTGAAAAATGCCAGTGGTAGTTTGATAGGGATTGCATTGAATCTGTAGATTGCTTTGGGTAGTAGAGTCATTTTCACAATGTTGATTCTTCCCATCCAAGAACATGGTATATCTCTCCATCTATTTGTATCATCTTTAATTTCTTTCATCAGTGTCTTATAATTTTCTGCACACAGGTCTTTCGTCTCCTTAGGTAGGTTTATTCCTAGATATTTTATTCTTTTTGTTGCAATGGTAAATGGGAGTGTTTTCTTGATTTCACTTTCAGATTTTTCATCATTAGTATCTAGGAATGCCAGAGATTTCTGTGCATTAACTTTGTATCCTGCTACTTTACCAAATTCATTGATTAGCTCTGGTAGTTTTCTGGTAGCATCTTTAGGATTCTCTATGTATAGTATCATGTCATCTGCAAACAGTGACAGCTTTACTTCTTCTTTTCCGATTTGGATTCCTTTTATTTCCTTTTCTTCTCTGATTGCTGTGGCTAAAACTTCCAAAACTATATTGAATAACAGTGGTGAGAGTGGGCAACCTTGTCTTGTTCCTGATCTTAGTAGAAATGCTTTCAGTTTTTCACCATTGAGGATGATGTTTGCTGTGGGCTTGTCATATATGGCCTTTATTATGTTGAGGAAAGTTCCCTCTATGCCTACTTTCTGCAGGGTTTTTATCATAAATGGGTGTTGAATTTTGTCGAAAGCTTTCTCTGCATCTATTGAGATGATCATATGGTTTTTCTCCTTCAATTTGTTAATATGGTTTATCACATTGATAGATTTGCGTATATTGAAGAATCCTTGCATTCCTGGAATAAACCCCACTTGATCATGGTGTATGATCCTTTTAATGTGCTGTTGGATTCTGTTTGCTAGTATTTTGTTGAGGATTTTTGCATCTATGTTCATCAGTGATATTGGCCTATAGTTTTCTTTCTTTGTGACATCCTTGTCTGGTTTTGGTATCAAGGTGATGGTGGCCTCGTAGAAGGAATTTGGGAGTGTTCCTCCCTCTGCTATATTTTGGAAGAGTTTGAGAAGGATAGGTGTTAGCTCTTCTCTAAACGTTTGATAGAATTCACCTGTGAAGCCATCTGGTCCTGGGCTTTTGTTTGTTGGAAGATTTTTAATCACAGTATCAATTTCAGTGCTTGTGATTGGTCTGTTCATATTTTCTATTTCTTCCTGATTCAGTCTTGCCAGGTTGTGCATTTCTAAGAATTTGTCCATTTCTTCCAGATTGTCCATTTTATTGGCATAGAGTTGCTTGTAGTAATCTCTCATGATTTTTTTTATTTCTGCAGTGTCAGTTGTTACTTCTCCTTTTTCATTTCTAATTCTATTGATTTGAGTCTTCTCCCTTTTTTTCTTGATGAGTCTGGCTAGTGGTTTATCTATTTTGTTTATCTTCTCAAAGAACCAGCTTTTAGTTTTATTGATCTTTGCTATCGTTTCCTTCATTTCTTTTTCATCTATTTCTGATCTGATTTTTATGATTTCTTTCCTTCTGCTAGCTTTGGGGTTTTTTTGTTCTTCTTTCTCTAATTGCTTGAGGTGCAAGGTTAGGTTGTTTATTCGAGATGTTTCCTGCTTCTTAAGGTGGGCTTGTATTGCTATAAACTTCCCCCTTAGAACTGCTTTTGCTGCATCCCATAGGTTTTGGGTCGTCGTGTCTCCATTGTCATTTGTTTCTAGGTATTTTTTTATTTCCTCTTTGATTTCTTCAGTGATCACTTCATTATTAAGTAGTGTATTGTTTAGCCTCCATGTGTTTGTATTTTTTACAGATCTTTTCCTGTAATTGATATCTAGTCTCATGGCGTTGTGGTCAGAAAAGATACTTGATACAATTTCAATTTTCTTAAATTTACCAAGGCTTGATTTGTGACCCAAGATATGATCTATCCTGGAGAATGTTCCATGAGCACTTGAGAAAAATGTGTATTCTGTTGTTTTTGGATGGAGTGTCCTATAAATATCAATTAAGTCCATCTTGTTTAATGTATCATTTAAAGCTTGTGTTTCCTTATTTATTTTCATTTTGGATGATCTGTCCATGGGTGAAAGTGGGGTGTTAAAGTCCCCTACTATGAATGTGTTACTGTCGATCTCCCCTTTTATGGCTGTTAGTATTTGCCTTATGTATTGAGGTGCTCCTATGTTGGGTGCATAAATATTTACAATTGTTATATCTTCTTCTTGGATCGATCCCTTGATCATTATGTAGTGTCCTTCTTTGTCTCTTGTAATAGTCCTTATTTTAAAGTCTATTTTGTCTGATATGAGAATTGCTACTCCAGCTTTCTTTTGGTTTCCATTTGCATGGAATATCTTTTTCCATCCCCTTATTTTCAGTCTGTATGTGTCTCTAGGTCTGAAGTGGGTCTCTTGTAGACAGCATATATAAGGGTCTTGTTTTTGTATCCATTCAGCCAATCTGTGTCTTTTGGTGGGAGCATTTAGTCCATTTACATTTAAGGTAATTATCGATATGTATGTTCCTATTCCCATTTTCTATATTGTTTTGGGTTCATTATTATAGGTCTTTTCCTTCTCTTGTGTTCCTTGTCTAGAGAAGTTCCTTTAGCATTTGTTGTAAATATGGTTTGGTGGTGCTGAACTCTCTCAGCTTTTGCTTGTCTGTAAAGGTTTTAATTTCTCCATCAAATCTGAATGAGATCCTTGCTGGGTAGAGTTGTCTTGGTTGCAGGTTTTTCTCCTTCATCACTTTCAGTATGTCCTGCCACTCCCTTCTGGCTTGTAGGTTTTCTGCTGAGAGATCAGCTGTTAACCTTATGGGGATTCCCTTGTGTGTTATTTGTTGTTTTTCCCTTGCTGCTTTTAATATGCTTTCTTTGTATTTAATTTTTGACAGTTTGATTAATATGTGTCTTGGCGTATTTCTCCTTGTATTTATCCTGTATGGGACTCTCTGTGCTTCCTGGACTTGATTAACTATTTTCTTTCCCATATTAGGGAAGTTTTCAACTATAATCTCTTCAAATATTTTCTCAGTCCCTTTCTTTTTCTCTTCTTCTTCTGGAACCCCTATAATTCGAATGTTGGTACGTTTAATGTTGTCCCAGAGGTCTCTGAGACTGTCCTCAGTTCTTTTCATTCTTTTTTCTTTATTCTGCTCTGCAGTAGTTATTTCCACTATTTTATCTTCCAGGTCACTAATCCGTTCTTCTGCCTCAGTTATTCTGTTATTGATCCCATCTAGAGTACTTTTAATTTCATTTATTGCACTGTTCATCATTGCTTGTTTCATCTTTATTTCTTCTAGGTCCTTGTTAACTGTTTCTTGCATTTTGTCCATTCTACTTCCAAGATTTCGGATCATCCTTACTATCATTATTCTGAATTCTTTTTCAGGTAGACTGCCTATTTCCTCTTCATTTGTTAGGTCTGGTGCATTTTTATCTTGCTCCTTCATCTGCTGTGTGTTTTTCTGTCTTCTCATTTTGCTTATCTTACTGTGTTTGGGGTCTCCTTTTTGCAGGCTGCACGTTCGTAGTTCCCGTTGTTTTTGATGTCTGTCTCCAGTGGCTAAGGTTGTTTCAGTGGGTTGTGTAGGCTTCCTGGTGGAGGGGACTAGTGCCTGTGTTGTGGTGGATGAGGCTGGATCTTGTCTCTCTAGTGGGCAGGTTCACGTCTGGTGGTGTGTTTTGGGGTGTCTGTGGCCTTATTATGATTTTAGGCAGCCTCTCTGCTAATGGGTGGGGTTGTGTTCCTGTTTTGCTAGTTGTTTGGCATAGGTTGTCTAGCACTGTGGATTGCTGGTCGTTGAGTGAAGCTGGGTGCTGGTGTTAAGATGGAGGTCACTGGGAGATTTCCGCCATTTAATATTATGTGGAGCTGGGAGGTCTCTTGTTGACCAGTGTCCTGAAGTTGGCTCTCCTACCTCAGAGGCAGAGCCCTGACTCCTGGCTGGAGCACCAAGAGCCTTTCATCCACACGGCTCAGAATAAAAGGGAGAAAAAGTAGAGAGAATTAGTAGAAGTATGAGGAAAGAAAGAAGGAAAGGAGGAAAGGAAGGAAGGAAGAAAGAAGCAAAGAAGGAAAGACAGGAGGGAGGGAGGGAGGGAGGAAGGAAGGAAGGAGGGAAAGAAGGAAAAAAGACAGAAAGAAAGAAGATACAGTAAAAATAAAATAAAGTATAATATAGTTATTGAATTAAAAAATATTTAGAAAAAAAAAAAGGGACGGATAGAACCTTAGGACAAATGTTGGAAGCAAAGCTATACAGAGAAAATCTTACACAGAAGCATACACATACACCTTCACAAAAAGAGGTAAAGGGGGAAAAATCATAAATCTTGCTCTCAGAGACCACCTCCTCAATTTGGGGTGATTCGTTGTCTAAAGGAGGGAAGGAAGGAAGGAAGGAAAGAAAGAAAGAACGAAGGTAAAGTATAATAAAGTTATTACAATTAAAATTAATTATTGAGAAAAAAAAATTTTTTTAAGAACCATGGACGGATGGAGCCCTAGGACAAATGGTGGAAGCAAGAGTATACAGACAAGATCTCACACAGAAGCATACACGTACACATGCACAAAAAGAGGAAAAGGGAAAAAAATCATAGATCTCGCTCCTAAATTCCACCTCTTCAATTTGGGATCATTCCTTGTCTATTCAGGTATTCCACAGGTGCAGGGTATATCAAGTTGATTGTGGAGCTTTAATCCGCTGCTTCTGAGGCTGCTGGGAGAGATTTCCCTTTCTCTTCTTTGTTCTCACAGCTCACAGGAGCTCAGCTTTGGATTTGGCCCTGCCTCTGCGTGTAGGTCGCTGGAGGGCGTCTGTTTTTTGCTCAGACAAGACAGGGTTAAAGGAGCCGCTGATTCGGGGGCTCTGGCTCACTCAGGCCGGGGGTGGGGGGCGGAAGGAGGGGCACTGCGTGCGGGGCGGGCCTGCGGCGTCAGAGGCGGCGTGACGTTGCGGCAGAGGCCGGCGTGACGTTGCACCAGCCTGAGGCCCGCCGTGCGTTCTCCCGGGGAAGTTGTCCCTGGTTCCCGGGAACCTGGCAGTGGCGGGCTGCACAGGCTCTGCGGAAGAGGGGTGTGGAGAGTGACCTGTGCTCGCACACAGGCCCCTTGGTGGCGGCAGCAGCAGCCTTAGCGTCTCCTGCCCGTCTCTGGGGTCCGCGCTTTTAGACGCGGCTCGCGCCCGTCTCTGGGGTTCGCGCTTTTAGCCGCGGCTCGCGCCTGTCTCTGGAGTTCCTTTAAGCAGCGCTCTTAAACCCCTCTCCTCGCGCACCAGGAAACAAAGAGGGAAGAAAAAGTCTCTTGCCTCTTCGGCAGGTGCAGGCTTTTCCCCCGAACTCCCTCCCAGCTAGTCGTGGTGCACTAACCCCTTCAGGCTATGTTCAAGCCGCCAACCCCAGTCCTCTCCCTGCGCTCAGTCCAAAACCGAAACCCGAGCCTCAGCTCGCAGCCCCGCCTGCCCCGGCGGGTGAGCAGACAAGCCTCTCGGGCTGGTGAGTGCCGGTCGGCACCGATCCTCTGTGCGGGAATCTCCCCGCTTTGCCCTCCGCACCCGTCGCTGTGCACTCCTCCGCGGTACCGAAGCTCCCCCCTCCGCCTCCCTCAGTCTCCGCCCGCGGAGGGGCTTCCTAGTGTGTGGAAACTTTTCCTCCTTCTACAGCTCCCTCCCACTGGTGCAGGTTCCGTCCTTATTCTTTTGTCTCTGTTTTTTCTTTTTTTCTTTTGCCCTACCC
The DNA here is from genome assembly GCF_005190385.1 of Monodon monoceros. Lineage (NCBI taxonomy): Eukaryota > Metazoa > Chordata > Mammalia > Artiodactyla > Monodontidae > Monodon > Monodon monoceros. Next base: position 37,255,102 of record NW_021703766.1, read on the forward strand.
AGGTACGTGGGGAGTTTCTTGCCTTTTGGGAGGTCTGAGGTCTTCTGCCAGCGTTCAGTAGGTGTTCTGTAGGAGTTGTTCCACGTGTAGATGTATTTCTGGTGTATCCGTGGGGAGGAAGGCGATCTCCGCATCTTACTCTTCCGCCATCTTCCCAACTCTCCGAATTAATATTTTTGAAATGTCCATACTACCCAATGCAAGCTACAGATTTAATGCAATCCCTATAAAATACATATCAAAAGACACATGACTGGGCTTCCCTGGTGGCGCAGTGGTTGAGAGTCTGCCTGCCGATGCAGGGGACACGGGTTCGTGCCCCGGTCCGGGAAGATCCCACATGCCGCGGAATGGCTGGGCCCATGAGCCATGGCCGCTGAGCCTGCGTGTCCGGAGCCTATGCTCTGCAGTGGGAGAGGCCGCAACAGTGAGAGGCCCACGTACCGCAAAAAAAAAAAAAAAAAAAAAGACACATGACATTTTTCACCAAACCAGAACAAATAATTCTAAAATATACATAGAACCAAAAAGACCCTGAATTGCCAAAGCAATCTTGAGAAAAAAGAACAAAGTAGAGTAGTAGTCATGCTCCTTGACTTCAGGCTACACTACAAAGCTTCAACAATCAAAACAGCATGGTACTGGCACAAAAATGGACACATAGATTAATGGAACAGAATAGAAAGCCCAGAAGTAAACCCATGCACCTACAACCAATTAATCTATGACAAAGAAAGGCAAGAATATATAATGGAGAAGACACTCTCTTTAATATGTGGTGCTGGGAAAACTAGATAGCCACATGTAAAAGAATGAAATTAGAACGTTTTCTCACACCATATACAAACTCAAACTCAAACTCAAAATGGATTAAAGACCTGAATGTAAGATCTGAAACCAGTAAAAATGCTAGAAGAGAACATAGGCAGAACACTCTTTGACATAAATCATAGCAATATTTTTTTGGATATGTCTCCTAAGGCAAAAGAAACCAAAGCAAAAATAAACAAATGGGGCCTAATTAAACTTAAAAGCTTTTGCACAGCAAAGGAAATCAATGATAAAATGAAAAGACAGCCTACTGAATGGGAGAAAATACTTGAAAATGATAAGACAGATAAGGGATTAATATTCAAAATATATAAACAGCTCATACAACTTAATATAGTTTTTAAACATCTTTATTGGAGTATAATTGCTTTACATTGCTGTGTTAGTTTCTGCTTTATAACAAAGTGAATCAGCTACACATATACACATATCCCAATAACTCCTCCCTCTTGTGTCTCCCTCCCACACCCCCATCCCACCCCCCTAGGTGATCACAAAGTACTGAGCTGATCTCCCTGTGCTATGTGGCTGCTTCCCACAAGCTATCTATTTTACATATGTTAGCATTTATAAGTCCATGCCACTCTCTCACTTCATCCCAGCTTACCACTCCCACTCCCTATGTCCTCAAGTCCATTCTCTACATTTGCATCTTTATTCCTGTCCTGCCCCTGGGTTCTTCAGAAACATTTTTTTCTTTTAGATTCTATAAATATGTGTTAGCATATGGTATTAGTTTTTCTCTTTCTGACTTACTTCACTCTGTATGACAGACTCTGGGTCCATCCACCTCACTACAAATAACTCAACTTCGTTTCTTTTTATGGCTGAGTAATATTGCATTGTATATAGGTGCCACATCTTCTTTATCTACTCATCTGTCAGTGGACACTTAGGTTGCTTCCATGTCTTGGCTATTGTAAATAGACCTTCGATGAACATTGTGGTACATGACTCTTTTTGAATTATGGTTTTCTCAGGGTATATGCTCAGTAGTGGGATTGCTGGGTCGTATGGTAGTTCTATTTTTAGTTTTTTAAGGAAACTCCATAATGTTCTCCATAGTGGCTGTATCAGTTTACATTCTCACCAACAGTGCAAGAGGGTTTCCTTTTCTCTACACCCTCTCCAGCATTTATTGTTTGTAGAATTTTTGATGATGGCCATTCTGACTGGTGTGAGGTGATACATCATTGTAGTTTTGATTTGCATTTCTCTAATGATTAGTGATGTTAAGCATTCTTTCATATGTTTGTTGGCAATCTGTATATCTTCTTTGGAGAAATGTCTCTTTAGGTCTTCTACCCATTTTTGGATTGGGTGGTTTGTTTTTTTGATATTGAGCTGCATGAGCTAATTGTAAATTTTGAAGATTAATCCTTTGTTAGTTGCTTCATTTGCAAATACTTTCTCCCATTCTGAGGGTTGTCTTTTTGTCTTGTTTATGGTTTCCTTGCTGTGCAAAAGCTTTTACGTTTCATTAGGTTCCATTTGTTTAATTTTGTTTTTATTTCAATTTCTCTAGGAGGTGGGTCAAAAAAGGGTCTTGCTGTGATTTGTGTCATAGAGTGTTCTGCCTATGTTTTCCTCTAAGAATTTTGTAGTGTCTGGCCTTACATTTAGGTCTTTAATGCACCTTGAATTTGTTTTTGTGTATGGTGTTAGGGAGTCTTCTAATTTCATTATTTTACATGTAGCTGTCCAGTTTTGCCAGCACCACATATTGAAGAGGCTGTCTTTTCTCCATTGTATATTCTTGCCTCCTTTATCAAAATTAAGGAGACCATATGTATGTGGGTTTATCTCTGGGGTTTGTATCCTGTTCCATTGATCTATATTTCTGTTTTTCTGCTGGTACCATACTGTCTTGGTTACTGTAGCTTTGTAGTATAGTCTGAACTCAGGGAGCCTGATTCCTCCAGCTCCGTTTTTCTATCTCAAGATTGCTTTGGCTATTCGGGGTCTTTTGTGTTTCCAAACAATTTTTAATATTTTTTGTTCTAGCTTTGTGAAAAATGCCATTGGTAGTTTGATAGGGATTGCATTGAATCTGTAGATTGCTTTGGGTAGTATAGTCATTTTCACAATGTTGATTCTTCCAATCCAAGAACATGGTATGTCTCTCCATCTGTTTGTATCGTCTTTAATTTCTTTCTTCAGTGTCTTATAGTTTTCTGCATACAGGTCTTTTGTCCCCTTAGGTAGATTTATTCCTAGGTATTTTAGTCTTTTTGTTTCAGTGGCACATAGGAGTGTTTCTTTAATTTCGATTTCAGATTTTTCATCATTAATGTATAGGAATGCAAGAGATTTCTGTGCATTAATTTTGTGTGCTGCTACTTTAACAAATTCATTGATTATATCTGGTAGTTTTCTGGTAGCATCTTTAGGATTCTCTATGTATAGTATCATGTCACCTGCAAACAGTGACAGCTTTACTTTGTCTCTTCAGATTTGGATTCCTTTTATTTCTTTTTCTTCCCTGATTGCTGTGGCTAAAACTTCCAAAACTATGTTGAATAATAGTGGTGAGAATAGACAACCTTGTCTTGTTCCTGATGTTAGTGTAAATGGTTTCAGTTTTTCACCACTGAGAACAATGTTGGCTACGGGCTTGTCACATATGGCCTTTATTATGTTGAGGTAAGTTCCCTCTGCATACTTTCTGGTGGGTTTTTATCATAAATGGGTGTTGAATTTTGTCAAAAGCTTTTCCTGCATCTATTGAAAAGATCATATGGTTTTTCTCCTTCAATTTTTTACTATGGTTTATCACATTGATTGATTGGAGTATATTAAAGAATCCTTGCATTCCTGGGAAAACCCCACGTGATCATGGTGTATGATCGTTTAATGTGCTGTTAGATTCTGTTTGCTAGTATTTTGTTCAGGATATTTGAATCTATGTTTGATATTGGCCTGTAGTTTTCTTTCTTTGTGAAATCTTTGTCTGGTTTTGGTATCAGGGTGATGGTGGCCTTGTAGAATGAGTTTGGGAGTGTTCCTCCCTTTGCTATATTTTGGAAGCGTTTGAGAGGATAGGTGTTAGCACTTCTTTAAATGTTTGATAGAATTCGTCTGTGAAGCCATAAGGTCCTGGGCTTTTGTTTGTTCGAAGACTTTTAATCACAGTCTCAATTTCAGTGCCTGTGATTGGTCTGTTTATATTTTCTATTTCTTCCTGATTCAGTCTCGGATGGTTGTGCTTTTCTAATAATTTGTGCATTTATTCCAGGTCATCTATTTTATTGGCATATAGTTGCTTGTAGTATTCTCTCATGATCCTTTGTATTTCTGCAGTGTCAGTTGTTACTTCTCATGTTTCATTTCTAATTCTATTGATTTGAGTCTTCTCCCTTTTTTTCTTGATGAGTCTGGCTAATGGCTTATCAATTTTGTTTATCTTCTCAAAGAAGCAGCTTTTACTTTTATTGGTCTTTGATATTGTTTCCTTCACTTCTTTTTCATTTATTTCTGATCTGATCTTTATGATTTTTTCCCTCTGCTAACTTTGGGTTTTAGTTTTGTTGTTGTTGTTCTTCTTCTTTCTCTAATTGCTTTAGGTGTAAGGTTAGGTTGTTTATTTGAGATGTTTCTTGTTTCTTGTGGTAGGATTGTATTGCTATAAACGGCCTTCTTAGAACTGCTTTTGCTGCATCCCATAGGTTTTCGGTTGTCATGTTTTCATTGTCATTTGTTTCTAGGTATTTTTTGATTTCCTCTTTGATTTCTTTGGTGATCTCTTGGTTATTAAGTAGTGTATTGTTTAGCCTCCATGTGCCTGTATTTTTTACAGATTTTTTCCTGTAATTGATATCTAGTCTCACAGTGTTGTGGTCAGAAAACATACTTGATACTATTTCAATTTTCTTAAATTTACCAAGGCTTAATTTGTGACTCAAGATATGATCTCTCCTGGAGAATGTTCTATGAGCACTTGAGAAGAAAGTGTATTCTGGGTTTTTTTGGATGGAATGTCCTATAAATATCAATTAAATCCCTCTTGTTTAATATATCATTTAAAGTTTGTGTGTCCTTATTGATTTTCATTTTGGATGATCTGTGCATTGGTGAAACTGTGTTGTTAAAGTCCCCTACTATGATTGTGTTACTGTCGATTTCCCCTTTTATGGCTGTTAACATTTGCCTTATACATTGAGGTGCTCCTATGTCGGGTGCATAAATATTTACAATTGTTATATCTTCTTCTTGGATTGATCCCTTGATCATTATGTAGTGTCCTTCTTTGTCTCTTGCAATAGTCTTTATTTTAAATTCTATTTTGTCTGATATGAGAATTGCTACTCTAGCTTTCTTTTGATTCCTATTTGCATGGAATATCTTTTTCCATCCCCTCACCTTCAGTCTGTATGTGTCCCTAGGTCTGAAGTGGGTCTCTTGTAGACAGCATATATACGGGTCTTGTTTTTGTATCCATTCAGCCAGTCTATGTCTTTTGGTGGGGGCATTTAATCCATTTGCATTTAAGGTAGTTATCCATATGTATGTTCCTGTTACCATTTTCTTAATTGTTTTGGGTTTGTTATTGTAGGTCTTTTCCTTCTCTTGTGTTTCCTGCCTAGAGAAGTTCCTTTAACATTTGTTGTAAACCTGGCTTGGTGGTGCTGAATTCTCCTAGCTTTTGCTTGTCTGTAAAGGTTTTAATTTCTCTGTCAAATATGAATGAGATCTTTGCAGGGTAGAGTAATCTTGGTTGTAGGTTTTTCCCTTTCATCACTTTAAATATGTCCTGCCACTCCCTTGCGGCTTGCAGTGTTTCTGCTGGAAGATCAGCTGTTAACATTATGGGGATTCCCTTGTATGTTATTTGTTGTTTTTCCCTTGCTGCTTTTAATATTTATTCTTTGTATTTAATTTTTGAATGTTTGATTAATATATGTCTTGGCATGTTTCTCCCTGGATTTATCCTGTATGGGACTCTCTGCACTTCCTGGACTTGATTGACTGTTTCCTTTCCCATATTAAGGAAGTTTTCAACTATAATGTCTTCAAATATTTTCTCAGTCCCTTTCTTTTTCTCTTCTTCTTCTGGGACCTCTATAATTTGAATGTTGGTGCATTTAATGTTGACCCAGAGATCTCTAAGACTGTTCTCATTTCTTATTTTGTTTGTTAGTTTTTTATTTATTTTTGTTTGTTTTGTTTTGATTTTGCTATACAGCAGGTTCTTATTAGTTATCTATTTTATACATATTAGTGTATATATGTAAATCCCAATCTCCCAATTCATCCCACTCCCACCTCCTCCCTTGGCTTTCCCCCCTTGGTGTCCTTACGTTTGTTCTATACATCTATGTCTCTATTTCTGCCTTGTGGACCTGTTCATCTGTACCATTTTCCTAGATTCCAAATACATGCATTAATATACTATATCTGTTTTTCTCTTTCTGACTTTCTTCACTCTGTATGTGAGTCTCTAGTTCATCCATCTCTATAAATGATGCAATTTTGTTCCTTTTTATGGCTGAGTAATATTCCATTGTATATATGTACCACATCTTCTTTAACCATTCATCTGTCAATGGACATTTAGGTTGTTTTCATGTATTGTAAATAGTGCTGAAATGAACATTTGGGTGCATGTGTCTTTTTAAATTATGGTTTTCTCTGGGTGTATGCCCAGTACTGGGATTGCTGGGTCAGATGGTAATTCTGTTTTTCATTTTTTAAGGAACCTCCATACTGTTCTCCATAGTGGCTGTATCTATTTACATTTACACCAACAGGGCAAGAGGGTTCCCTTTTCTCCACACCCTCTCCAGCATTTATTGTCTGTAGATTTTCTGATGATGCCCATTCTAACTGTGTGAGGTGATACCTCATTGTAATTTTGATTTGCATTTCTCTAATATTAGTGATGTTGAGCAGCTTTTCATATGCCTCTTGGGCATCTATATGTCTTCTGTGGAGAAATGTCTATTTAGGTCTTCTGCCCATTTTTTGATTGGGTTGTTTATTTTTTTATATTGAGCTGCATGAGCTGTTTAGGTAATTTGTAGATTAATCATTTGTCCATTTATTTGTTTGTAAATATTTTCTCCTGTTCTGAAGGTTGTTTTTCTGTCTTTTTTATAGTTTCCTGTGCTGTGCAAAAGCTTTTAAGTTTCATTAGGGCCCATTTTTTAATTTTTGTTTTTACTTCCATTATTCTAGGAGGTGATTCAGAAAAGACCTTGCTGTGATTTATGTCAAAGAGTGCTCTTCCTATGTTTTCCTCTAACAGTTTTATAGTGTCCAGTCTTACATTTAGGTCTTTAATCTACTTTGTGTTTATTTTTGTGTATGGTGTTAGGAAGTGTTCTAATATCATTCTTTTACATGTAGCTGTCCAGTTTTCCCAGCTCCACTTATTGGAGAAAATGTCTTTTCTCCACTGTATATCCTTGCCTTCTTTGTCATAGATTAGTTGACCATAGATGCAGGGGTTTATCTCTGTGCTTTCTATCCTGTTTCATTGATCTATATTTCTGTTTTTCTGACAGTACCATATTGTCTTGATTAGTGTGGCTTTGTAGTGTAGTCTGAAGTCAGGCAGTCTGATTCCTCCAGCTCTGTTTTTTTGTTTTTTGTTTTCTCCTCAAGATTGCTTTGGGTATTCAGGGTCTTCTTTGTCTCTATGCAAGTTTTAAGATTTTTTTTGTTCTAGTTCTGTAAAAAATGCCATTGGTAATTTGATAGGAATTACATTGAATCTTTAGATTATTTTGGGTAGTATAGTCATTTTCACAATATTGATTCTTCCAATCCAAGAACATGGTATATCTCTCCATCTGTCTGTGCCATCTTTGAATTCCTTCATCAGTGACTTATAGTTTTCTGAGTACAGGTCTTTTACCTCTGTAGGTAGTTTTATTCCTAGGTATTTTATTCTTTTTTTGCAATGGTGAATGGGATTGTTTCCTGAATTTCTCTTTCTGGACTTTTGTTATTAGTGTATAGGAATGAAAGAGATTTCTGTGCATTAGTTCTATGTCCTGGAAATTTACCAAATTCACTGATTAGCACTACTAGTTTTCTGGCGGCATCTTTAGGATTTTCTGTGCTTTGTGGACCTGACTATTTCCTTTCCCATATTAGGGACATTTTCATCTATAATCTCTTCAAATATTTTCTCAGTCCCTTTCTTTTTCTCTTCTTCTTCTGGGACTCCTATAATTTGAATGTTGGTGCATTAATTTTGTCCCAGAAGTCTCTAAGACTGTCCTCAATTCTTTTCATTCTGCTCTGCAGTAATTATTTCCACTATTTTATTTTCTAGGCCACTTATCTGCTCTTCTATCTCAGTTATTCTGCTATTGATTCCTTCTAGAGAATTTTAAATTTCATTTATTGTGTTGTTCATCACTGTTTGTTTACTCTTTAGTTCTCCTAGGCCCTTGTTACATGTTTCTGGTATTTTCTCCATTCTATTTCCAAGATTTTGGATCATCTTTACTATCATTACTCTGAATTCTCTTTCAGGCAGACTTCCTATTTCCTCTTCATTTGTTTGGTCTGGTGGGTTTTTACCTTGCTCTTTCATCTGCTGTGTGTTTCTTTGTCATCTCATTTTGCTTAACTTACTGTTTTGGGGGTCTCCTTTTTGCAAGCTGCAGGTTCATAGTTCCCGTTGTTTTTGGTGTCTACCCCCAGGGGCTAAGGTTGGTTCACTTGGCTGTGTAGGCTTCCTGGTGGAGGGGACTGGTGCCTGTGTTCTGGTGGATGAGGCTGGATCTTGTCTTTCTGGAGGGCAGGACTGCATCTTGTGGTGTGTTTTGTGGTGTCTCTTGACCTTATTATGATTTTAGGCAGCCTCTCTGCTAATGGGTGGGGTTGTGTTCCTGCCTTGCTAGTTGTTTGGCATAGGGTGTCCAGCACTGTAGCTTGCTGGTCGTTGAGTGGAGCTGGGTCTTAGTATTGAGATGGAGATCTCTGGGAGAGCTTTTGCTGTTTGATATTATGTGGAGCCGTGAGGTTTTTGGTGGACCAGTGTCCTGAACTGAGCTCTCCCACCTCAGAGGCACAGGCCTGACACCCAGCCAGAGCATCAAGACCCTGTCAGCCACACGGCTTAGAAGAAAAGGGAGAAAAAAAGAAAGAATAAAATAAAGTTAATAAAATAAAAAAATTATTAAAAATTCAAAAGTAATAAAAAAGAAAAAATAAAGAAGAGAGCCATGAAATAAAAAAATTAGACCAATGATGACAAGTACTAAAAAGTATACTAAAAAAAAAAAATGCATACAGAGAGAACCCTAGGACAAATGGTAAAAACAAAGCTATACAGACAAAATCACACAAAGAAGCATACACATACACACTCAGAAAAGAGAAAAATGAGAAAAAATATATCTATATATATAAAAAAAGGAGGAAGACCAACAAAATCAATAAACAAATCTACCAATGATAATAAACTCTAAATACTAAATTAAGATAAACATAAAGCCAGGAGAAAAGATGTTCAACATTGCTAATCATCAGAGAAATGCAAATGAAAGCCAGAATGAGATATCACCTCACACCTATCAGAAAGGCTAACATCAAAAATCTACAAATAACAAATGTTGGCGAGGATGTGGAGAAAAAGGAGCCCTCGTGTACCATTGGTGGGAATGTAAATTGGTGCAGCCACAGTGGAAAACAGTATGGATGTTCCTCAAAGAACTAAGAAAAGAACTACCATATGATCTAGCAATTTCACTCCTGAGTATATACCTGAAGAAAACACAAACTTCTCTTTTTTTGTCTTTTGGGATTCTCTTAGCGGCCCTGTGTGTTTTCTGTTGCAGAAACAGAAACAGTTTCCTTTAAACATGAGGTGTTGTGGATTCTCTTCTGCCCAAAATCACTGTGTGACATTATAGAAGTCACATCTTACAGTTTTGAGCCCTCTGATGCTAAATACAGATGATAAAGCCTATCTTTCTGGAGTGGTTTTTTTATGAGCACAAATGAAGATGAATGTTGAAAACATGATGTAAAACTAAGCCATGAAAGAAAGCTATCTGCATAACTCAGCAGAAGGAGAGCAATTTCCAGACATGATCTGATTCCTAGTCATTGTTGGGGGTCACAGTTCCTCACACTGAGCTAACACAGTAAAGAAAAAGGAAAACTCATGCAAATGTGTAATTTACCATCCCCAGCTGCCTCTCTAGCAAGGTGAATTGTGTCATGGAGGACCTTTTCCTGAGTAAGTGATAGATAATGGAGACACAGGAGTGGAGAGGCTGCAATAGAGCTGGATTGCTGTATAGGAGAAAGAAAAAGAAATTAAAGATAAGGTAGTAGAGAATGGGGGTGGGGCCAGGGGAAATTTAGTGGCTGGAAGGTTCATAGCATGAAGGGAGAAATGATGGAGGCTACAATGTCTGCAGGGTGGGTTATGAAGTTGTCTGATATGTGGTACGTGATGTAGACCTGCTTCTGGGTCTCTTTGTGAAAGTTTCAGTAACACATGAGTTGCTACTCTTTTATGAAGGGGGCTTCATTTGGGAGCTTCAAAGTTGGCCTGAATTTAGATCTAAGCTTGCCTGTGGGAGACCTGTCACATTCACGCTGCATTGCATGAGAACACTCCTTTCTTTGAATGGCTGGTCTGGGATTTTACATGTCCTGACTCAAGTCCATAGTCTGACACTGCCAGGTATGAAGCTGTACTCTACAGTTGATCCAAATCTCCTTTACATTATTTACTCTAATTTCCTTTTAATTGTATCAACATATTATACATTGGAAGAAGATGGGGCAGAGTAGAGGGGAGGCTGGAGAGAGGACAGAAAATCTATATCAGGTTTTCCTTTTAACCAAAACCTATTAGGCATTCAGCAGAAATTTTGAGTCTAGTGTTTGGCATAGTTTAGTAGTGTACATTAATGACTATAATTTTCCCATATAGTCAAAATACTAAGAAAATGAAGAGTATTTCATGTACCTCAACACAAAATAATAACCAGGGCAGACTTGCAAATAATGGTGAAGAATGAAGAGCCAACAGTTTGTTGTTAACTCCAGACACAGGCATATAGCACTCCACAGTTTAAAAAGTTTTTTTTAATATGTGTTATGTCTTTTAATCTTCACAATATCACTGTGTGGTTGATAATGTTGTTCTCACTGTGTGGATACTGAAACTGAAGCCAGAGAGGTTAGGAAATGGTTCATGTCCAAGGATAAAATTCAGATTTTTAAAGTTCATTTTTAAAAAAAGCAATATTTGGGGTTGGGTGAAATGGAATGGAGGATGGGAGGGCAGTCAGTTAGCCCAACAGATCCACAAGACCCTCTCATTTCCCTTTCTTATTCATTTTCATTTCAGGGGACATTTCTAGATGGTTCTTGCCTATCTCTCTCTAAGTCTTCCTATGGAGGGATGGGGGAATTGCTGGCTGTCCACCAAAGTTCTAGCTTTCCCTTTCATTTCATAGAGTTGTTTCTGGGAAGTGACTGCACAGAGAGCGGCCATATTTCCCAGTCTCCCTTATACCTAGGTTAAGTCATATGGTGAGATCTCACCAATGGAATGGAAGAAGAAATAATGAATATCATGGACAGCAACAGGAATACAAGAAGTCTGTGTGTCTTCTCCATGTTTTCTCTTCCCTTCCCTCTGAGGGGATGGTGAGGATTCTGAGACTCTTGAGGATATTAGACTGTTAGGTGGATGGACATAAAGTTCTATTTTCGTTGAGCCCCAGGAGGTAGGGATTTATTTGTGAAAGCAGCAAGTGCTACCCTAAATAAATAGGTGGTCCCACACTTTGCTATGGAATATAGGAATAATTGGTACCTACTGTTTTGGGTTTCCCACCAAAACTGGAACAGAATGAATACCATTTTGAAAAACAAACCCCAATTTCTGACATAGCAGAAGGCTCTAGAGGAAGTGGGAACTCTCTTTTGGGGAGATAAAGGAAAAATGTCATTCCAAAATCAGTAGGTATAGAAATTTGAAAAAGAACAGGCCAAAATAAAAATACTATTTACCTGAAGAAATGTCTGATGAATGGCTAAGCAAGTTGTCCTCCCTAACACACATTTAGCAAAGGAGTTTATATCAAGATATTGAATTATCTGTTTATAAGTGGCAGCCAGCCCCTCTGTATAGAGTTCTCTTTTCCCTCTTTTGTGGGCCAGTATGTTGAGCTTAGTACAGCCTGTAGGCCTGTCCACTCCCATCCCTCCAGGTAAATCCTATCAGTGGACAAACACTATCCATCTACCCAGAGCTCACAATCAGCCTTGTTCAGGAGAAAGGTCAGAAATAATACAGAAAACCCATAGTTTTCTATTTATAAATAGTTTTACACAATTAAGAATCACCAGCTACTCATGGGTAAACAGCAGCACAGAAAAGAGACCAATATGTACAGAGGTTCCAGCTCACACTTACTGAGCACTTTGTGTCAGGCATTTTCCTAAAATGTAACTCTCACATCCACTCTTTGAGGAGACTTGCCTCAGGTCAAAAACTAGTAAATATATGATACATACCCAGATTCTTAACCACTGAAGTTCCCGTCTCTCATAATCAACTAAACACGTGGCCCTTGAGGGAACAGAGCAAATTCCGGGGAAGGAGAATTAGGCCTTAAGTGTTCTCAAAACACTAAAAACAAAACAAACAAAAAAGGAAACATGCAAGGTGCTGGATGTATAAGTTAACTTGATTTTGGTAATCATTTCACAATATATACAAATATCAAACCATCACATTGTACATCTTAAATACACACAGTTTTTATTTGTCAACTCTACCTCAGTAAAGGTGAAAAAATAAAAAGACTTTAAATAATTTTCTTAGAGAAAGTCAACATGTCACATCTATTAAAAAAAAGAACAAGTTGCTATATAAAAGAAATAAAAACAAGGATTGGGAACTAAAAATACGATAGCAAAAATAAATATGTAATTAAAAGTCTAAAAAGCCAACAAATATCCCAAAATATAAAGTGAAAAGGAAAAGAAAGTTTAAGAAGCCTAGAGAATCAATCCATCTAAAGGATAACATCCATCTAATAAATGTTCTAGAAAGAGAGAACTGTTGAGGTGGTAAGAGAAAATATAAAAGAAAAAAGAGAAAACTGTTTCCTAGAACTGAAGGATATCTGGAGTTTTCAGATTTAAAGTGTCCATTGACTTCTTGGTAACATGAATACAAAATGCTTTACGTATAAATTTATCCTCATGAAATTTCAAAACTCCTTCAAGAAAAGTTTATCAAAACTGCCAGAAATGAACCAAGAACTGCAGATTGGCACAAATGGTCCATTGGAACTACTAGGCAGAAAAGACGGCAGAGGCATAATGCCTGGTGCCCCTCAGAGGCCAACATTATGGGTTACCTTGCTTCTGTCTTTTTAGTTGTGTTTTAACTCTGAGAGGTACCAGCAGGAGATTGAAGAGGAAAAGGAGACTGAATTCAAGATATTTAGCCCTTAGTGTATTCCCTGCCAGATAACTGTGCATTGGCTGTGTCTCCTCTTGAGACCACGGCTCCTTCAGGAAGCCTTCTCCTTTCAGCTATTCTCTCTTTGGGCCTGGAGTGGAAATAGCTTCCTGCTCTTGCTGGCTCTCGGGTACTCCAACCAATCCTGTTGGTTTTCCTAAATATTGCCCACATCTTGTGATGATCTTTTTACTCAGGTTTCCTCAGTTACATGGATTAGGTGGACCACCTGTTTTTAGCAAAGTAGATAAATACTAGTAGAGAGTATAGAATTTCAAACATAGAAATTAATACTCTTACAGAAGGTGGTGGAGTAGGAGGACATGAGCTCACCCCCTTCTTACAAACACACCAAAATTACAACTAACTGCTGAACAACAACCAACAAAAAAATGCTGGAACCTACCAAAAAAGATACTGTACATCCAAAGACAAAGAAGAAGTCACAATGAGACAGTAGGAGGGATGCAACTGCAATAAAATCAAATCCCATACCCACCGGGTGGGTGACACATAAACTGGAAAACAATTATACCAGAGAAGTTACCCCACAGGAGTAAAAGTTCTGAGCCCCACATTAAGCTTCCCAGCCTGGGAATCCATTGATGGGAGGAGGAGTCCCCAAAGAATCTGGCTTTGAATGCCAACAGGGGTTGATCACAGGACTGCCACAGGACTGGGGAAAACAGAAACTCCACTCATGGAGGGCTCACACAAAGTCTTTTGCACACAAGGACCCAGGGGAAAAAAGCAGTGACTCCATAAGAAACTGGGCCAGACATACATGCTAGTATTGGAGGGTCTCCTGCAGAGGCATGGGGTGGCTGTGCCTCACTGCAGGGACAAAGACACTGGCAGCAGCAGTTCTGAGAAGTACCCATTAGTGTGAGCCATCCTGGAGTCCTCCATTAGCCCCAGCAAACAGCCTGTAGGCTCCAGTGCTGGGTGGACTCAGGCCAAACAACTAACAGGGGGGGAACACAGCCCCACCCATCAGCAGACAAGTGGCTTAAACTCCCCCTGAGCAAAGCCCTGCCTACCAGAGGGACAAGACCCAGCTCCACCCACCACTGAGCAGGAACCAGCCCCTCCCATCAGGAAGCCTGTACAAGCCTCTTAGACCAGACTCACCCAGCAGTGGGCAGACAGCAGAAGCAAGAAGAACTACAATCCTGCAGCCTGCAAATGGAAATCACAATCACAGAAAGTTAATCAAAATGAGATGGCAGAGGAATCTGGCCCAGATGAAGGAACAAGATGAAACCCCAGAAGAACAACTAAGTGAAGTGGAGATAGCCAAATTACCAGAAAAAAAAGAGTTCAGAATAATGATAGTGAAGATCATCCAAGATCTCGGAAAAAGAATGGAGGCAAGGATTGAGAAGATGCAAGAAATATGTTTAACAAACACCTAGAAGAACTAAAGAACAAACAAACAGAGATGGACAATACAATAACTGAAATGAAAAAATACACTAGAAGAATCAATAGCAGAATAACTGAGGCAGAACAGATAAGTGACCTGGAAGACAGAATGGTGGAATTCACTGCTGTGGAACAGAATAAAGAAAAAAGAATGAAAATAAATGAAGTCAGTTTAAGAGACCTCTGGGACAACATTAAATGCACCAACATTTGCATCATAGGTGTCCTAAAAGGAAAAGAGAGAGAAAGGACCTGAGAAAATATTTGAAGAGATAATAGATGAAAAATCCCCTAACATGGGAAAGGAAACAGTCACCCAAGTCCAGGAAGTGTAGAGTCCCAGGCTGGATAAACCCAAGGAGGAACATGCCGAGACACAGAGTAATCAGATTGACAAAAATTAAAGACAAAGAAAAATTATAAAAAGCAACAAGGGGGCTTCCCTAGTGGTGCAGTGGTTGACAGTCTGCCTGCCAGTGCAGAGCACACGGGTTCGAGCCCTGGTCTGGGAAGATCTCGCATGCCGCAGAGCAACTGGGCCTGTGAGCCACAATTACTGAGGCTGCGCGGCTGGAGCCTGTGCTCCACAACAAGAGAGGCCACAATGGTGAGAGGCCCGTGCACCGTGATGAAGAGTGGTCCCCGCTTGCCGCAACAGGAGAAAGCCCTTGCACAGAAACGAAGACCCAACACAGCCAAAAATAAAAATAAAATAAATAAAGAATTATATATAAAAAAAAAAAAAGCAACAAGGGAAAAATGACAAATAACATACAAGGGAACTCCCATAATGTTATCAGCTGATTTATCAGCAGAAATTCTGCAGGCCAGAAAGGAGTGGCACAATATATTTAAAGTGATGAACGGGAAGAAACTACAATCAAGAATACTCTACCGAGACGAGGATGGCGAAAGAGTAAGACGCAGAGATCACCTTCCTCCCCACAGATACACCAGAAATACATCTACACGTGGAACAACTCCTACAGAACACCTACTGAACGCTGGCAGGAGACCTCAGACCTCCCAAAAGGCAAGAAACCCCGCCATGTACCTGGGTAGGGAAAAAGAAAAAAGAATAAACAGAGACAAAAGGATAGGGACGGGACCTGCACCAGTGGGAGGGATCTGTGAAGGAGGAAAGGTTTCCACACACTAGGAAGCCCCTTCACGGGCGGAGACTGCGGGTGGCAGAGGGGGAAAGCTTTGGAACCGCAGAGGAGAGCAGAGCAACAGGGATGCGGTGGGCAAAGCGGAGAGATTCCCGCACAGAGGGTCAGTGCCGACCAGCACTCACCAGCCCGAGAGGCTTGTCTGCTCACCCGCCGGGGCGGGCGGGACTGGGAGCTGAGGCTTGGGCTTTGATCGGAGCGCGGGGAGAGGACTGGGGTTGGCGGCGTGAACACAGCCTGCAGGGGGTTAGTGCACCACGGCTAGCCGGTAGGGAGTCTGGGGGAAAGTCTGGACCTGCCAAAGAGGCAAGAGACATTTTCTTCCCTCTTTGTTTCCTGGTGTGCGAGGAGAGGGGATTAGGAGCGCTGCTTAAAGGAGCTCCAGAGACAGGCGCAACCACCACTAAAAGCACGGACCACAGAGACGGGCATGAGACGCTAAGGCTGCTGCTGTCGCCA
The DNA here is from genome assembly GCF_005190385.1 of Monodon monoceros. Classification (NCBI taxonomy): domain Eukaryota; kingdom Metazoa; phylum Chordata; class Mammalia; order Artiodactyla; family Monodontidae; genus Monodon; species Monodon monoceros. Next base: position 37,271,440 of record NW_021703766.1, read on the forward strand.
CCAAGAAGCCTGTGTGCGAGCACAGTTCACTATCAACACCCACTTTCCGGGGAGCCTGTGCAGCCCACCACTGCCAGGGTCCCGGGATCTAGGGACTACTTCCCCCGGAGAATGCATGGTGGGCCTCAGGCTGGTGCAACGTCATGCTGGCCTCTGCCGCCGCAGGCTCGCCCCGCGCTCCGTGCCCCTCCCTCCCCCCCGGCCTGAGTGAGCCAGAGTCCCCAAGCAGCTGCTACTTTAACCCCGTCCTGTCTGAGCGAAGAACAGACGCCCTCGGGCGACCTACACGCAGAGGTGGGGCCAAATCCAAAGCTGAGCCCCTGGGAGCTGTGAGAACAAAGAAGAGAAAGGGAAATCTCTCCCAGCAGCTTCAGAAGCAGCGGATTAAAGCTCCACAAGCAACTTGATGTACCCTGCATCTGTGGAATACATGAACAGACAATGAACCATCCCAAATTGAGGAGGTGGACTTTGAGAGCAAGATTTATGATTTTTTCCCCTTTTCCTCTTCTTGTGAGTGTGTAGGTGTATGCTTCTGTGTGAGATATTGTCTGTATAGCTTTGCTTCCACCATTTGTCCGAGGGTTCTATGCGTCCATTTAAAAAAATTTTTCTTAATAATTATTTTTTATTTTAATAGCTTTATTATATTTTATCTTAATTTATTTTACTTTGTCTTCTTTCTTTCTTTTTTTCCTCTCTTCCCTCCTTCCTTCCTTCCTTCCTCCCTGCCTCCTTTCTTTCTTTCTTTCATTCTTTCTTTCTTTCTTTCTACTTCTACTAATTCTTTCTTTCTAATTTTCCCCCCTTTTATTCTGAGCCATGTGGATGAAAGGCTCTTGGTGCTGCAGCCTGGAGTCAGTGCTGTGTCTCTGAGGTGGGAGAGCCAACTTCAAGACACTGGTCCACAAGAGAACTCCCAGCTCCACATAATATCAAATGACAAAAATCTCCCAGAGATCTCCATCTCAACACCAGCACCCAGCTTCACTCAACGACCACCAAGCTACAGTGCTGGACACCCTATCCCAAACAACTAGCAAGACAGGAACACAACCCCACCCATTAGCAGAGAGGCTGCCTAAAATCATAATAAGTCCAGAAACACCACAAAACACACCACCAGACATGAACCTGCTGAAAAGAAAGACAAGATCCAGCCTCATCCACCAGAACACAGGCACTAGTCCCCTCCCCCAGGAAGCCTACACAACCCACTGAAACAAACTTAGCCACTGGGGACAGACACCAAGAACAACGGGAACTACGAACCTGCAGCCTGCAAAAAGGAGATCCCAAACACAGTAAGATAAGCAAAATGAGAAGACAGAAAAACACACAGCAGATGAAGGAGCAAGATAAAAACCCACCAGACCTAACAAATGAAGAGGAAATAGGCAGTCTACCTGAAAAAGAAATCAGAATAATGATAGTAAAGATGATCCCAAATCTTGGAAACAGAATACACAGAATGCGATAAACATTTAATAGGGACCTAGAAGACCTAAAGATGAAACAAGCAACGATGAACAACACAATAAATGAAATGAAAAATACTCTAGATGGGATCAATAGCAGAATAAATGAGGTAGAAGAACGGATAAGTGACCTGGAAGATAAAATAGTGGAAATAACTACTGCAGAGCAGAATAAAGAAAAAAGAATGAAAAGAACTGAGGACAGTCTCAGAGACCTCTGGGACAACATTAAACGCACCAACATTCGAATTATAGGGGTTCCAGAAGAAGAAGAGAAAAAGAAAGGGACTGAGAAAATATTTGAAGAGATTATAGTTGAAAACTTCCCTAATATGGGAAAGGAAATACTTAATCAAGTCCAGGAAGCACAGAGAGTCCCATACAGGATAAATCCAAGGAGAAATACGCCAAGACACATATTACTCAAACTGTCAAAAATTAAATACAAAGAAAACATATTAAAAACAGGAAGGGAAAAACAACAAATAACACACAAGGGAATCTCGATAAGGTTAACAGCTTATCTGTCTGCAGAAACTCTGCAAGCCAGAAGGGAGTGGCAGGACATATTTAAAGCGATGAAGGAGAAAAACCTGCAACCAAGATTACTCTACCCAGCAAGGATCTCATTCAGATTTGATGGAGAAATTAAAACCTTTACAGACAAGCAAATGCTGAGCGAGTTCAGCACCACCAAACCAGCTTTACAACAAATGCTAAAGGAACTTCTCTAGGCAAGAAACACAAGAGAAGGAAAAGACATACAATAACGAACCCAAAACAATTAAGAAAATGGGAATAGGAACATACATATTGCTAATTAGCTTAAATGTAAATGGACTAAATGCTCCCACTAAAAGAGACAGATTGCCTGAATGGATACAAAAAGAAGACCCATATATATGCTGTCTACAAGAGACCCACTTAAGTCCTAGAGACACATACTGACTGAAAGTAAGGGGATGGAAAAAGATATTCCATGCAAATGGAAACCAAAAGAAAGCTGGCGTAGCAATTCTCATATCAGACAAAATAGACTTTAAAATAGAGACTATTACAACAGACAAAGAAGGATGCTACATAATGATCAAGGGATCGATCCAAGAAGAAGATATAACAATTGTAAATATTTATGCACCCAACATAGGAGCACCTCAATACATAAGGCAAATGTTAACAGCCGTAAAAGGGGAAATCGACAGTAACACATTCATAGTAGGGGACTTTAACACCCCACTTTCACCAATGGACAGATCATCCAAAATGAAAATAAATAAGGGAACACAAGCTTTTAATGATACATTAAACAAGATGGACTTAATTGATATTTATAGGACACTCCATCCAAAAACAACTGAATACACATTTTTCTCAAGTGTTCATGGAATATACTCCAGGATAGATCATATCTTGGGTCACAAATCAAGCCTCGGTAAATTTAAGAACATTGAAATTGTATCAAGTATCTTTTAGGACCACAAGACCATAAGACTATATATCAATTACGGGAAAAAATTTGTAAAAAATACAAACACATGGAGGTTAAACAATACACTACTTAATAACGAAGTGATCACTGAAGAAATCAAAGAGGAAATCATAAAATAACTAGAAACCAATGACAATGGAGACACGATGACTCAAAACCTATGGGATGCAGCAAAAGCAGTTCTAAGAGGGAAGTTTATAGCAATACAAGCCCACCATAAGATACAGGAAACATCTCGAATAAACAACCTAACATTGCACCTAAAGCAATTAGAGAAAGAAGAATAAAAAATCCCCAAAGTTAGCAGAAGAAAGAAATCATAAAAATCAGATCAGAAATAAATGAAAAAGAAATGAAGGAAACAACACCAAAGATCAATAAAAGTAAAAGATTGTTCTTTGAGAATATAAATAAAATAGATAAACTATTAGTCAGACTCATCAAGAAAAAAAGGGAGAAGACTCAAATCAATAGAATTAGACATGAAAAAGGAGAAGTAACAACTGACACTACAGAAATACAAAGGATCAAGACAGGTTAATAAAAGCAACTCTATGCCAATAAAATAGACAACCTGGAAGAAATGGACAAATTCTTAGAAATGCAAAACCTGCCAAGACTGAATCAGGAAGAAATAGAAAATATGAACAGACCAATCACAAGCACTGAAATTGAAACTGTGATTAAAAATCTTCCAACAAACAAAAGCCCAGGACCAGAGGGCTTCACAGGCAAATTCTATCAAACATTTAGAGAAGAGCTAACACCTATCCTTCCCAAACTCTTCCAAAATATAGCAGAGGGAGGAACACTCCCAAACTCATTTCACGAGAAAACTACAGGCCAATATCACTGATGAACATAGATGCAAAAATCCTCAACAAAATACTAGCAAACAGAATCCAACAGCACATTAAATGGATCATACACCATGATCAAGTGGGGTTTTTTCCAGGAATGCAAGGATTCTTCAATATACGCAAATCTATCAATGTGATAAACCATATTAACAAATTGAAGGAGAAAAACCATATGATCATCTCAATAGATGCAGAGAAAGCTTTCAACAAAATTCAACACCCATTTATGATAAAAACCCTGCAGAAAGTAGGCACAGAGGGAACTTTCCTCAACATAATGAAGTCCATATATGACAAACCCACAGCCAACATCATCCTCAATGGTGAAAAACTGAAAGCATTTCCACTAAGATCAGGAACAAGACAAGGCTGCCCACTCTCACCACTGTTATTCAATATAGTTTTGGAAGTTTTAGCCACAGCAATCAGAGAAGAAAAGGAAATAAAAGGAATCCAAATCGGAAAAGAAGAAGTAAAGCTGTCACTGTTTGCAGATGACATGATACTATACATAGAGAATCCTAAAGATGTTACCGGAAAACTACCAGAGCTAATCAATGAATTTGGTAAAGTTGCAGGATTCAAAATTAATGCACAGAAATCTGTGGCATTCCTATACACTAATGATGAAAAATCTGAAAGTGAAATCAAGAAAACACTCCCATTTACCATTGCAACAAAAAGAATAAAATATCTAGGAAGAAACGTACCTAAGGAGACAAAAGACCTGTATGCAGAAAATTATAAGATACTGATGAAAGAAATTAAAGATGATACAAATAGATGGAGAGATATATCATGTTCTTGGATTGGAAGAATTAACATTGTGAAAATGACTCTACTACCCAAAGCAATCTACAGATTCAGTGCAATCTCTATCAAACTACCACTGGCATTTTTCACAGAAGTAGAACAAAAAATTTCACAATTTGTATGGAAACACAAAAGACCCCGAATAGCCAAAGCAATCTTGAGAACGAAAAACGGAGCTGGAGGAATCAGGCTCCCTGACTTCAGACTATACTACAAAGCTACAGTAATCAAGACAGTATGGTACTGGCACAAAAACAGAAAGATAGATCAATGGAACAGGATAGAAAGCCCAGAGATAAACCCATGCACATATGGTCACCTTATCTTTGATAAAGGAGGCAGGAATGTACAGTGGAGAAAGGACTGCCTCTTTAATAAGTGGTGCTGGGAAAACTGGACAGGTACATGTAAAAGTATGAGATTAGATCACTCCCTCACATCATACACAAAAATAAGCTCAAAATGGATTAAAGACCTAAATGTAAGGCCAGAAACTATCAAACTCTGAGAGGAAAACATAGGCAGAACGCTCTATGACATAAATCACAGCAAGATCCTTTTTGACCGACCTCCTAGAGAAATGGAAATTAAAAAAAAATAAACAAATGGGACCTAATGAAACTTCAAAGCCTTTGCACAGCAAAGGAAATCATAAACAAGACCAAAAGACAGCCCTCAGAATGGGAGAAAATATTTGCAAATGAAGTAACTGACAAAGGATTAATCTCCAAAATTTACAAGCAGCTCAATAACAAAAAAACTAACAACCCAATCCAAAAATGGGCAGAAGACCTAAATAGACATTTCTCCAAAGAAGATATACAGACTGCCAACAAACACATGAAAGAATGCTCAACATCATTAATCATTAGGGAAATGCAAATCAAAAGTACAATGAGATATCATCTCACACCAGTCAGTATGGCCATCATCAAAAAGTCTAGAAACAATAAATGCTGGAGAGGGTGTGGAGAAAAGGGAACACTCTTGCACTGCTGGTGGGAATGTGAATTGGTTCAGCCACTATGGAGAACAGTATGGAGGTTCCTTATAAAACTACAAATAGGACTACCATATGACCCAGCAATCCCACTACTGGGCATATACCCTGAGAAAACCATAATTGAAAAAGAGTCATGCACCAAAATGTTCATTGCAGCTCTATTTACAATAGCCAGGACATGGAAACAACCTAAGTGCCCATCATCAGCTGAATGGATAAAGAAGATGTGGCACATATATTCAATGGAATATTACTCAGCCATAAAAAGAAATGAAATTGAACTATTTGTAATGAGGTGGATAGACCTAGAGTCTGTCATACAGAGTGAAGTAGGTCAGAAAGAGAAAGACAAATACCGTATGCTAACACATATATATGGAATTTAAGAAAAAAAAATGTCATGAAGAACCTAGGGGTAAGACAGGAATAAAGACAAAGACCTACTGGAGAATGGACTTGAGGATATGGGGAGGGGGAAGCGTGAGCTGTGACAAAGCGAGAGAGAGGCATGGACATATATACACTACAAAACGTAAGGTAGATAGCTAGAGGGCATCAGCCGCATAGCACAGGGAGATCAGCTCAGTGCTTTGTGACCGCCTGGAGGGGTGGGATAGGGAGGGTGGGAGGGAGGAAGATGCAAGAGGGAAGAGATATGGGAACATATGTATATGTTTAACTGATTTACTTTGTTATAAAGCAGAAACTAACACAGCATTTTAAAGCAATTATACCCCAATAAAGATGTTAAAAAAACAAACAAACCATATGATCATCTCAATAGATGCAGAAAAAGCTTTTGACAAAATTCAACACCAATTTATGATAAAAACTCTCCAGAGCATAGGCATAGAGGGAACATGCCTCAACATAATAAAGGCCATATATGACAAACCTACAGCTAACATAATACTGAATGATGAAAAGCTGAAAGCATTTCCTCTAAGATCAGAGACAAGGATATTCACTCTCATCACTTTTATTCAACATAGTTTCAGATGGCCTAGCTATGACAATCAGAGAAGAAAAATAAATAAAAGGAATCCAAATTGGGAAAGAAAAAGTTAAAATTTGTCACTGTTTGCAGATGACATGATACTATACATAGAAAATCCTAAATACAATACCAGAAAACTACTAGAGCTCATCAGTGAATTTGGTAAAGTTGCAGGTTAGAAAATCACTACACAGAAATTGGTTGCATTTCTATACACTAACAAGTAAAGATCAGAAAAAGAGAAATTCAAGAAACAGTCCCATTTTCCATTGTATCAAAAAGAATAAAATATCTAAGAACAAACATACCTAAGGAGATAAAAGACCTGTACTCTGAAAACTATACAATGCTGATGAAAGAAACCAAAGAGGATACACAGAGATGGAAAGATATACCATGTTCTTGGACTGGAAGAATCAATATTGTCAAAATGACTATACTACCCAAGGCAATCTACGCAATCCCTATCAAATGGCATTTTTCACAGAACTAGAACAAAAAATATTAAAATTTGTATGGAGACACAAAAGACCCTGAATAGCCAAAGCAATCTTGAGAAAGAAAAATCGAGCTGGAAGAATCATGCTCCCTGACTTCAGACTATAGTACCAAGTTATCAAAACAGTATGGTATTGGAACAAAAACAGAAATATAAATCAATGGAAGAGGACAGTAAACCCAGAAATAAACCCACACACCTTTGGTCAATTAATCTACAACACAGGAGGCAAGACTATACAATGGAGAAAAGACAGTCTCTTCAATAAATGGTGCTGGGAAAACTGGATAGCTACATGTAAAAAAGTGAAATTAGAACAATCTTTAACCCCGTGCACAAAAATAAACTCAAAATAGATTAGACCTAAATGTAAGACCAGACACTATAAAACTCTTAGAGGGAAACACAGGCAAGCAGTCTCCGACATAAATTGCAGCAATATTTTTTTCAGTTTGTCTCTCAGAGTAACAGAAATAAAACCAAAAATAAACAAATGGCACCTAATTAAACTCAAAAGCTTTTGCACAGCAAAGGAAACCATAAACAAAATGAAAAGACAACTCACAGAATGGGAGAATATATTTGAAAACAGTGTGACTGGCAAGAAATTAGTCTCCAAAATTTACAACCAGCTCATGTGGCTTAATATCGTAAAAACAAAAGACCCAATCAAAAAATGGGCAGAAGACTTAAAAAGGCATTTCTCCAAAGAAGACACACAGATGGCCAAGAGGCACAGGAAAAGATGCCCAACATCACTAACTATTAGAGAAATGCAAATCAAAACTACAATGAGATAATCATCTCATGCCAGTCATAATGGCTGTCGTCAAAAAATCCACAAACGATAAATGCTGGAGAGGGTGTGGAGAAAAGGGAACCCTCCTACATTGTTGATGGGAATGTAAATTGGTACAGCCACTGTGGAGCACAGTATGGAAGTTCCTTAGAAAACTAAAAAAAGAGCTACCATGTGATCCTGCAATCCCACTCCCGGGCATATACCTGGAGAAAAATATGGTCTGAAAGGATACATGCACCACAATATTCATTGCAGCACTATTTACAATAGCCAAGACATGGAAGCAACCTCAATGTCCATTGACAGAGGAATGGATAAAGATGATGTGGTACATATAGACAATGGAATATTACTCAGCCATTAAAAAGAATGAAATAATGTCATTTGCAGCAACATGGGTGGACCTAGAGGTTGTCATACTGTGTGAAGTAACTCAGACAGAGAAAGACAAATATCATATATTGCTTATATGTGGGATCTAAAAAAATTATACAAATACAAAAATTATACAAATAGAAAGACTCACAGACTTAGAGAATGAACTTATGGTTACCAAAGGAGTGGGAGGGAGGGATTGTTAGGGAGTTTGGGGTTGACATGTACACACTGCTATATTTAAAATTGATAACCAAGAAGGACCTACTGTATAGCACAGGGAACTGTGCTCAATATTATGTAACAACCTAAATGGGAAAAGAATTTGAAAAAGAATAGATACATGTATATGTATAACTGAATCACTTTGCTGTACACTTGAAACTGACACAATGTTGTTAATCAGCTATACTCCAATATAAATTAAAAGGTTAAAAAAAATACTCTTCCGAGCTATCAAGAAGACAAGAAAATATTGAATCATTATGTTGTACACTTGAAATAAATATGTTATATGTCAATTACACTCAATTTAAATAAAAGAAGATAAGAAATAGAGGTGTATGTATATTATGTATGATTATAAGAGAAAGTAAAAGGATAATTAAATTATCATTTATAAGAAAATACAATGCTATAATAGTGCAGTGAGATAAGTTGTCTTCCATATTAAAGAGAAGGAATATAAAAATTTCTAAAATGTACACTCAGAGTAAATGACAAACAGTGACAATCTAAAAATTTATACAATAGCCATAAAGAGTTCCTTTTTACAAAATTGTGGTTGTGAGTTGGTAATGGATTCTTAACCACCAGAAATGACATATAAACCCAAACTTCATCTTTTAGATATTTGGCTATTACACTCCTCCTATAAGCTTTCTTGTCCCTAGATAAGTTACCCAAAGTTATTGGATTATCATTTCAGGATATGTAATTATGTTAATAGGCATTACTAAAAATTGGTAAAAATGTTAACTTTTGAGTCTACTGCCTGAAGCATGACTGTGAGAGCTGATTGAATGATTCTATGGGCAGGTAATGTTTTAGTTTCATAAAAGTGAACTGAAATCCAGAAAGTTCTTATACCTCAACTCATTCCAGGGAACTCCTGCTAAGTATCATGTAGAGGATCTCAAAAGATAACAGCCAGCACAACATCCTAATATCCTCCTGACCCATCACCCATAGACACCATTCAAAGAACTTTTCCTCCAACTTGCAGACTTCCTTTGTTCCAGTGATGTCATGGCTGGGCAATTCTGTATCAGTTCAACATACACTGAAGTATTAATAGCTCCAGACTTCGGATGGCATTTTTGAGCACATCTGATTTTTTACTTCTTTGGATAATCAACCTCATTATAGTAAGGACTCAAATTTATTGTAATATGTCTTATCACCATAAAAAATTTAAAAGAATCCTATCACAAAATCAGAACTTCAGAAATGTACCCAACAATTAATGAAATTTAGTATACAATAAAAGCAACAACTGAAATTAGTGGGGAAAGATGAAATTAGTAAAAAGTAGTATTGGGAAAACCATATATCGTACGGAAAAAGATAAAATTTGTGGTCCTGCCTAGTCTACTATTTGGACTAAGAAGGAAGAGAAAACTGGTTTAAATAACTGGTTTCAGAGAGAATACAAAGGAAGAGACAGGCATGAAGAGTTGCAGTTCTCTTTTAAATATAAGAAAATTACACTATGTACTATTTCCCATTTTTTGAAGTAAATGGTAACATACTACCCTCATTACTCTCTGTTACTTTAATCTCTTAAGAATATCCTGGAGATTACTCCATGAAGTTTGTAAAGATATCTCTAATTTTTTCCTTTTCTATATGCATGGTTTTTCAGTGTAACCAGAGTTGATAAGAGAAAATTTCTCTTTATAGACACATTCTAGCTAACAAATAAATGATGGATTAGAATATCTCCTTTTGTAGCCTCCTATGAAGTAAGAGATCTTGGCATGATCATCAATGGCTATTAACATCACACAAAGGGAAACAAGAAGATATTACAGGCCTCCTGGCAAGACCATCTCTGAAGCAGTCTTGCCAAACATCAAGCCTGAACCTGACCAAGCATCTAGATTTAATTATCAATATATAGAAAATGCAGGGACAAATTAGCATGTTAAAATGATACCCTGGGGTATAATCACAAAATCCAGATTTTTGGACACTCTCCAAGGACAAAAGAGCCAGTTTCTTCAACAAAAGCAGTATCAATAACAAAACAAAACAAAACAAAACAAAATGTAAGAAAGAAAACACAGAGAGAGGGAGAAAGTAAATTAAAAGAAATATAAAAGATACACCAGTCAATCACAATGTCTGGATCAGGTTTGGATACATATTCAAACTGTTTAAAAATTTATAAAACATTATATCACAGTTGAGGAAATTTGATGTTATTAAAGAATCATTGTTAATATCGATATTTTTAGGTGTAAAAGTTGTATTGTATTTATAATGATCAAAACAAGTCTTTTGGAAAGCTATAGATATAGACTGAAATATTCATAGATGAAGTGACAGAAATCTAGAGTTGCTTCAAAATGATCTGGGGCTTTGTATCAGAAGTAAGTTGGAACAGAGGTGAAATAAGGTTGGCCATTCATCAGTAATTGTTGAAGCTAACTGATTGGTACATGAAAGGTTCATTATATCTCTCATGTAATTTAGGGAGATTGTACACAGCATGAAAATGACATGGTACACTTCCTTCCCTACAGGACAAGGACACATTTGTGAGTCCTTTCACCCTCATCTCCTTGGAGATGTTATTAGGCACAGAATTCTCAGTAGGCAAGAAATCCTTTCCCCAAACACAGTGGGATACATTATGCCCCATTTATTGTTTACCCTAACAATTAATGTAAAAGAAGATGTGATTCACAAAGACCCTGTAAAGATAGTGTATCTCTGTATAGTCCTAATATCTTCTTACCTTTTCAAAATTTTCAGATATGACCAGAGATTTAGGACATTGTCCTGAGGTTTGTTGTAAAGGGATTTTTCCTAAATAAGGAGTGCAAACAGCAAGGATCTGCCCACTTAACTGCAGAGAAAAAGAAGGGTGTTGATCTTTCCTAGCATTCAAAAAACAAAACTGAACAAAACAAACCACCACTCTGCACACCCATGGGAATCATACAAGGGAATATACACAGCTTCCAACTTTCTTGACTTCAAGTGCAAGTCAGGGTTTGGAGAGAGGAATGGGGAGAGTAGATCTTACTACTGATGGATCTTACTACTACTGATGGATCTTCTGATGCTCATAGCAAAGCGATCAAGGTATCTGAGTCAACTATTGAGGCTTCTTTGAACAGAAGGACAAAGTGAGAATATGGCAAGCTTGCTCTAAAGTCCCAGAAGCTTTGAGAGAAAGAGCAGAGTGCTCCCTGCAAAACAGACTGAGCTGGGTGCATGGATCCTGATGGGTAAGGAACAGAGAATACCACCAGTCTAAAATATTAGACAGTTGCACTGCCCTTTGTGGGTACAGATTTAATGCTTCCCATGAACCTCTGAACCCAGAGTCAACTGACTGGGGCAACTGATACACCAAAAGGCTTATCTAAATTCCTTCTCCAGGCACTAATTACAACCCTACGCAGTAGGGACTCTAATTGCCATCTAACAGCCCAGGAGATGATACTTTTTCCACACCTGGTTTTGTCCCCTGTGTCACTCTAGGACCATCATGACCATTTCTCCATTTTTTCCTATGCAGACCACACTCATATCCTCAGAGGAGAACCTTGACAACTACTTTCTTGACCTCTGGCCCTGGAGTCAGGGATACTCAAGCAACTCCTGTACTCCAGAATCCAGAGCAGTGTAGATTTTGTCATTGATGGAGAACTAAGAGATGTCATTGACACAATCTCTGGGTCCCAGAATTCCCACTATATTCCCTCAGCTCTGAGCCTATTCCTACCACCCCTTTCAGGGAAGATAAATAGGCATGAATAGTGGGCAGACCAGCTTCCCAAAAGCTCAGATAAGGCACGGGGCAGATATGATGAGCAGACAGTATGGTTCATGCTGAGGAGCCCTGGATAAACTAGACCTAATTCTCAGTCACTTTCTTTACTGATAATTGGACCCAACAGGGCCATTCCAATTCATTTCTCTCTCTTCAGTTATCCTTCAGTTCCATCCAAAGGGTCAGTTTAGGGTATAATTAAGTCAATTACTTTCTGAAAGGCCATCATGGCAGCCATTACAGAAAATGATAGCAGGCCCCATTAATGCTGTGGGAATTATTAGCTTGTCAGCCTCAAGGCTTATGGAGACAAAGGGGCAAAAAATCAAGGGATTTGGTTGCTCACCAATTCATTCATCTATTCTTTCATTTGTGTTTGTGTGTAAAACCTATTATGACCCAGAACAATCCTATTCCTTGCTTTAATGGGGCTTATAGCTTAGTGGAAAGCATAGAAGTGAATTCAATAATAACCCTAATAAATATACTGCTACAGATGCAGGAAGGTTATGAGAATGTGATGTACAACAGAAACCTATTTTCTACTGTTGGGCCCAGGAAGGTCTTTTTGAAGCTCATTCTACAGGATGAGCAGGAGTTAGCCAGGCAAAGAGGCATAGATACATCTTTCCAGCAGGCCTTTACACAAACTGCTCTTTGCTGGGAGATGAGAAAAGGACAGTGTGGCCAGAGACCATTAGGTGATAAGGAGATGGACACGAGATAAGACCTAAAAAACGGGCAGGCCGGAGCAGGTAGAAGCTGTTGACAAGAGCGTAGTGATAGAATAGGAGATGAATGTGGTGTAGCAGAGAGAGCACGGAAGCTGACATGAGGGTATCTAAATTCTGGAACCACTGGCCATGCTGTACTTCTTCATGTGGGTCCACCATGGCTTTGTAAGGCCTGGGATGAGGACTTAGAGTGCACTGTGTACTCGGCAGGTGTGGTCCCTGCACTGCAACAAAAGTTATGGAACTAAGGAAGGGAGATGAAAATGAGAAAGAAATGGGACAGACTTTAAGAAAAAATCCCCTGGATTGTTTCTCAAACCAAACTCTGGATGCCCAAATAGGTTTTTATACCACATGCCAAGTGCACTGGAGACAGTCTGTGAGCCACCCAGATCCTCTCAACAATTTCAGCTTCCTGAGCTCTGGCCAATTGCCAGGGCCCCATTCCCATAGATATAAGGCTCTAGTTACCACTGCCTGTCATCTCATCCCCTCACACATCAGTGGGCTCAGCCTTCCCTGGGGAGTGTACCAGGCTATGCATGGCCCCCATTGCACTTGCCATGGCAGGAGCTAGAGAAATTTGAGCACCTTAGTTCAGCTCCACTGGATTCATGGAGGCTTTGGTTTCTTCAATGGCTGCCCAGATACAAGGGGGTCAGTTATCCAGGTACCTGGATATGTGGAGGCATTGAAAGCCTGTAAGGTGGACTTTGAGCAATGAGAGACGGGAAATGGAAAGAAGACAAGATGAATTGCTTGACTTTCCTCCCCTAAGATGGGCTGTTCTGACAGTGTTTTCACATGTCCTACCAGAGAGATCCCATGTGACTGAGCAACGGGCTGGAGTTCTTGAGAAACTGCGGTCAGCTTGGTAACATATCACCTTTTATTTGCATTCTCTCCTTGCTGCTTTACTTTCCTTTATCCCTCACTTTGCTTGCTGGGATGCATCTCCCAAGAAAGTATTAACATGTCAACTTTGCTTGGTGCTCTGTTTCTTGGGTTAAGACACTGGCTCTGGCTGCCTAGGAAGTGTGTTGAGAAGATATCTGAGCTGAGCTCAGACCTGGTGAACAAGAACACTGTGAACAGTAAGTGAGATCTACCACAAGAGTGATAAAATGTGCCCAGTATCTGTCACCTCTGAACTAGAGCCTTCTATGGTTAATGTCTGCCCAACATTAGCAGCCCCAGAATATACTTAGGAGCACAGATAAGATGAAATCAAACTTGCCTCCAAACTAGAAAAAAACACAATAAAGAAGAAATATTTGGTGCTCGGAAGATCATAGCTAAGAGCAAATTAGGCAATCCCTCTATGGGATTCAGCATGCACTACAGGAGAGGCTGAAAATAAAACCATGGATAAAATGGCTTCATGGATAATCATAGTAATACTCAGTTACTGCACACCAGATACTGCAGTAAGATTTTCACATGTTCCATCTCATTTAGTCATCATAACAGTACTATACTCTTACAAAACCTCATTTTACATATGAGGAAACAGACTCAGAGAGGCTGAGTAACTAGTCTAATATCACACAGCTAAGAAGAGGGAGAGGAGCCCAGGTAGTCTGGCTCCAGGGTCCATGCCCTAAACTGGAGCACTGTGCTGCTTAGTGGAGCCCTCTGCTAGCAGATCAGGTCTGACTTCCAGGCAGAGATGAACATATATCTATTCCTAGAGGCTCATACCAAGGAGGAGACTAGACCATCCTGTAGCTTGTCCCTTCCATGACTGTTTGAGTCAGAACCTTGGGTCAGAGAGAGGCAGATGCTGACCAAGGTAGAGAGACAAGCTGTAGGAGTACTTGAGGGCTGTTCTTATTTTAGAAATTTAAAAAACAATTACCTCTAATATCCATTAGAAATGCTCCATACTTCACATCACATATTGGGGGATACTCTGAGACATCTTTCAACACTTTATTGCTCATTTCCAAAGTTCAGTAGACGTGATTCCCACACACCTTTTATGAACTGTGGCTCCAGTAGGAGAGGAAAAGTCTAGTGTTTTATAAAGGATGGACTTAGGCATCTCTAAGGAATAAACACTTCACAAAAATAGTCTCTACAAATATAGGGGTCAGAATTAGTTTCTTAACATTAATTAAGGTAGAGGAAGGGTTATTATCTTAATACATGGGTGTCAGCAGGTCCACCAGCACCAACAAATTGCAGAGACCAATGTGGGGCTCTCCACAGCATGGTTAGAACTTGGCAGGTTGAAGACAAACAACCTCTACATTGGAAGGGCCTTTAAATGGTTAATTTCGCCCCTCCACTGCTGCTTATTAACATGGGAGTCTGATTAGAAATTAGATTCTCTGTGAGAGCTTCAACTTATAATTTAAGGACTTTTGCTGTACAACCATTACAAAACAATTACATAAAGATTAATTAGCAAATTCCCAAGACAGTAGTAAACAGCAAAGTAGTTTAATTAAAACCATTATCTCCAAAATCTGAACGTTAATAACAGTTGTAGCCCAGGGAGGAATGAGAAGCAAGCCAACAGAGAGTAGGGGAAAGAGTATAGTAATGTCTTTTGGCACTGGCACTCAGCCTGTCTGCACTTCCACATCTGCTCTCCTGGCTAATTACTCTTGGGACTCTCTGGCCTTTGAGTCTGGCAAGCTCCCAGGTTCTTCCTAAAGGCCTCTATGGCTGTGGCTTTGAGATCCACTGCAGACAAATCTGTTACAACCAGCCTGACTCCAACAAGAGGCCTTTAATCTTCAAAAGAGAGAGAGGCCGTAGGTCGGGAAAACAATAAAATTTTCTAGTGGGGAATTCATAACATTTGGAGTTGTCAGAAACATCTATAACAGTGACTCTTGCCTTTCAGAAGAAACTGATAAGTTTTACTCCAACCTAGACTGCTTATCACAGATTCTGAATAAAGTGTTTGACAAAGGAACCCAACTAAAATGAAATATAACCATAGCACTACTTAGTAAGCACACATACTAGGCTCGGTTCATTTCCTTTATGATCTTATGTTATCACAAGAACCTCACAAAGCCACATTGCCTCTGTTCCCAAGCAGAGTAACTCACTTAGCCTAGGCCATGGGGAACCTGATTGTTGAGCTTCACCCCACAGGCCTACAAGGCCTGTGCTTGCCCAGCCTCAAGACCGAAGAAAGAGTACAGAGTCAGGGACAGAGACATCAGTGGTTTAATGGATGGGGGGGCTTACACATCTGAAGTAAGGTCTTGGAGTGACACCCTGCTGTGTGCAGCAGATGGGGATGGTGGGCAGGACATGGTGGCAGTCTTCGTTCCCAGTGGAGAGGGAGATTGCCAGTTACACGGGGAATCACGTCAGGTTGGGTCATCAGTTACCAGGGAAACCAGCTGAAGGGCAAATCCCTCACTGTCCCTTTGATAAGCATAGTGGAGAATTCTGATCTAAAACTATAACAGTCATTAGCTGGGGCCTGGGGCAAGATGTAGGAAGGTCAGTCATGTCAGAAGGGTGTAGGTGAAGCAGGCACTGGTCAAGCAGGGGATGTACAGAGAGCAAGAGAAGAGCCATTTTGAGTGGCCTGAACACACACTGCTCTTTCCTTTTCTAGGCCCATTTATTTCTTCTATACCACAGGGATCCCCTCTGGTGGTGTAACAAGGATAAACATTTAACTCATTTAAGGCAGAGACTTTTATCATTCTGTGAGCCTGGCATGAATTACAGCATAGACTTGACAATGATTGATTTCTCCAAAGTGAAATGCACATGAATTTCAAATCAGAGAAAACTTGCCCTCAACCAGGACAGCCGATGTCTGTGCACCTCCACACCAGCTACCATGAAGGGCCGGCCTGGGCCTGAAGTTCCTTAAGAGCAAGTGAGGGCAGTCCCCCAACCCACTGCTTCCAGTCTCTGGTTTAGACCCTCTGTTGCAGGCGAGTGTTGAGAAGCCACCTTCTGGCTTATGTACGCATTCCATCTATCCTGCCTCACCTTCACAGTATTCAGGGACTGACATATGTAAATGTCCTCTTCCTAGTCATACAAGGCCCTGCCCTCTGCCAGCAGAGTCAGACTGTCTGCCTGAAACCTGGCTCCTCATTTTGCTTTACTCCAGAAATTATGCAAATCACAGCTATTAGTATAACAGCTTCTGAAGATTTCAGAAGGAAAAGGGAAAAAAATGCTACCAAAAAATCCCTGTGCTTGGTTAAAAGACCATGAATTTCCCTATTCTCTTCATTCACTCTTGTCAGTAATATTTATGCATCTGAAGCCTGTTTTTCAGTCATATGAATATCTATAAAAGCTACATCAGTCAGTCAGCAGAAACCTCTGGAACTGCAACCATGGAAGAGAATAAGGGAAAAGCCCAACTAGAGCCAAGATGGAGGGGAAGAGGGAGAAGGGCTAGATGGGAGATGCTGCCCCAGAAGGCCTGGGTGGAGGTCTGACTTTAGAGGACCTGGGAGGCAGGCGGCAGGGCTCACTCTGAGGTTGGACAAATTCAGCCCCAAGTTCACTCTGAGCACGATCTGCTGTCCTTTGGGATTGCCTTGATCCCATTTTCATTTATCTTGCTCACTAGACAGGAAGCTTTCTGAGGGCAGGAGCTGTGTAAATTCACCTCAACCCCACCATGGCCCTGAGCAATGTGAAAGCACAGAGCTGGCTCCCAGGGAGTACATGGTGAAATTGAGTACCTGCACATGCCCGCACGCCTGCATTTTGGTGAGACAGTGGTGCCGCTGCTGTATCAGTCACGGTCCCTGAAGGAACAGATGGCACATCAACATCCAAAGGTTTTATAACGTGACAGTTTACAAATGTCTGGGTGGACCTGTGACCACACAGGTCTGAAGGGATATGGGGAACAAGAGATCCCCAGTTCTCAGAAGGAGGAGTTCTATAGACATACTGTCTTGGGACTTAGCCAGCTGAAGGCAACGCTGCTGGGAGGAAGCAAGAGGAATAAATGCCCTAGGCCCCCTACTCCCTCCCTCTGTCTGTTCTCCAGCCTTTCAGATTCCCTCCTGCGGCATAGGGTGGAGAAGATCCTATGGGCCAGCTCCAGGCAGGAACTCTTGGAGTTACTCTAGTAAAATAAAGTCTTGGGAGGGCATAGCAGACCACCCTGGTGCCCTGGGTCACACCCACTCCTCAGCTCACCTCTAATTGGAGTTTCATGCCAGCTTGTTCACCTGGCACTGGTGTTGTCCCACCTCAAGGTCATTCCACTTTCTGCCCCAGGGCTTGGTCTGATTTCTTGAGAGACCTTTAAGTCTGCACTAAGGGGCAGTGCAGAAGTGTGGGCTTAACACCACTGGGGACAGGCCCCAAACGAGAGGAAAGGGAGATGGCGGATAAATTATCCTGTTTCCCATCTCTCAAGTGGATGATCCTGGAAGACATTCTGTTCACATCCTGGCAGGTCCTAATGGACTTGAACCCTGTTTTCCACGTAGCAACTATGATTGTTGCTCTCCTCACACCCTCACTCTTGCTTCCTGCAGTCACCTCCCAAATGAGACTCTGCCTTTGAGCAAACTCCACTAAGACAGGTGGACTAGCTAATAAAGTGCACTGGAACAACAGATTACCTATATAAAGATACATTACACTGAATTGCTGCCTCATGCCATACACACAAAAGTCAATTCCTGATGGATTAAAGACTTCAATGTAAAAGGCCAAAGCTTGAGGCATGTATTTATGACCTTGGAGAGAGGAAGAACTTCTTAAATAAGACAAAACTGCTAACAATAAAAAGTATGGATAACAAGTATGACATTATAATTAAAAATTTGTTTATTGAAAGACACCACAAATAAAGTGAAAAGGCAAGTTACTAACTAGAGAAGTTATTTGCAACACCTGAAACAAAGAATTATTATCCAAAATACCCTAAGAAAAATCAACACGAGAAAAAAATTTTAAATATAGGTCAAAGAAGAGGATACATAAAAGGTCATAAATATATTAAAAGATTCTCAACCAGTTACTAATCAGACAAGTGCAAATTAAGACCAAATGTGATTATTAAGAAGAACAATAAGACACAGCAGTTGAAAGCAAAGCCAAAATGTCTGGCAGGATCAGATCCTGGCTTCAGTGTGGGCTAGCTATATGATCTTGCTTACATTACCTTACCACTCTGTGTGTTGCAGCTTTCTTATGCATACAATAGGACTAACAGTAGTTCCTACTTCATAAGGCTGCTGTGTTAAATGAAAGAAGACCTGCAAAGCACTTAGCACATTGCTTCACAAACAGTAAACATGCAAACTATTTTCAAAAACAGTCCCCCCAGGCTACTCATAGATCATGTAATTGATGCTTAATAGGAGTACCACATTACAAGTCTTTATTCTACGTGACCCCAAATATTGCCTTTAAGTAACACTTAGGTGGCCTACATAGGAAGGAACAGTTTCTATAAGCAGTGGGTGTATTGACCATATTGCAGCCTTAAACAAAAAGAATGGATTAGCTACATGTAAATCATCATGATTGAAGATATCTGAAAATAAAATTTATATTTATCCAGAGTGACTCCAAGGTTCTGTTTCTTGGGAAAAGGCTAGGATTCAGGATTTTACAATTTTCTCTATCACTTGCATACACAAAGGAAGGCATTGTCAGGGCATGGGCACCTAGAGAGGATGGCAGCCCATCCTGTGTGGGGTCAGTGGCAGGTGACCATGCTGAAGACAGAACAGAGCAGGTCCTAAGGACTCCAAATGGAAAGTGAAGATATACTCTTAGCCTGATAAAATTTTGGCAACAATATTCATATGGACATTAAAATTCTCAACATCAAGAGGACCCTATGAAAGGAAGGAACACTGGGCTAGGGTCTGAATTCCAGATCTATCTACTGCTGGAGTGCTCTGGAGGGACAGTTGCCTCTAGCACTTCATGGGGTTATGGTTGAGGCTCTGCAGAAGTAGCCATCACAGGTGAGCACGTAGCAAGTACCAGACACTGTGATAAAGAATTTATATACATTTTCTGATTCAATCCAAAGAACAACTCTGTGAAGGAAACTAACAGGAACTAAAGGATTTCAAGATTAGAAAGTGGTAGAGTTGGTACTCAGACCCAGCCTCAATGAAATAATGTTTGAGAAAGAGCTGGATAAAATCAGAGGATTCTATCCAAAGTTAGACCCAAGTAGGCTTACAAGAACAGGCATTACTGTTAAAACTAAAAGCATTGCTCCTTGGGGTTCATAAGGAAGAGCCCAAGCAAACCTTAGTGTAGGAAGGGCCCCTGGCCAGAGGCAGGCAGTGTGCAGCAGCTCAGCCCTCCCATCCTACACCAGGTTCAGTACGAGCATGGGAGGCTTCTAGGATATCCCTGGGCAAGTGAGGGTACTTCCTCCAGGCCCTGTAGCCCAAAGAGGGGACCACTTGCCATTAATAGCCCATGTTGGTTGCTCTTTGTGTCCTCTGGGCCTCATGCTTGAAGCCTTGAGCCTGCTCCACCTGGGTCTCTACCCTACCCTATAACCCTATGGCTCAGGTGAAACCTACAGTCAAGGTCAAAGGCAAATTGTCATACTATCCTCTGCTCAAAGTGAAGGAGATAAAACACCAAGGATATATGTGTGTGTCTTTGTTTGAAAGTGGAAGCCCAGACCTGAAAGCGTTTAGAAAATGGAGGATTATATATCTCTAGTGATAATAATCATCACCATGTTAACCCTTATATAGCAGTTACTACTTGCCTGGCACTGTTCTAAGTACTTCACATGTATCAACTCATTTATTTCCTTCAATAACCCTATGAGGTAGGTGCTCTTTTTATCCTACTTTGGCTTATGAAGAAATAAAGGCACAGATAGATTTAGTATGTTTTCAAAATTACAAAATTAACAAGTGGCAGAGCTGAGATTTGAAGCCACATTATCTGGCTCCAGAGCCTTTTACCTGAGATGGCAGAGGTGACAGGGGAGAAGTGGGGAGAGTGATTTTTAATTACACTTATTGTGAATGGACTATTCATCAAAATTATGGAAATTCAATTTAATGTAACAAACACATGTTTGCAACCTGCAGGGTGTCATGTACTATGGAAATATTGACACTGATGCTGCCCTCAGGAGATTTTGGACACAGTCAACACTCAGGGTCACATGATGACTCCAGGAGCCCTCCTGAAAACTGAGGGCATCCCTGGTTCCCAGCCTCTAGGCCTCAAGAGTGTGGTCTCTGCTCTTGACAAGGCACAGGTTGGCAAAGCAAGTGTCTCTACTTGAGGAACGGGGCACATGAGTCTAGTCATACTACTGCCAGGCATGCACTCTGATTCCTGCTGAGCATGGCCCATGACAGGTCAAGGAGCCCTTCTGAAGGTGAGAACTGAGGAGACACTGCAGCAAAGGACATGAGGAAAGAAAGGAGTCATTGGAGAAAAAGTGGAATGGTGGAAAGGAACAGCAAGGATGAAGCAGCAGCAACTCTGAGAAGAGCATCTGGGATTGACCTACTTGTTCATTCACGTATTCAGTTAGTCAACTCTCTGCTGAACACCTGTTCTGAGTCCTGGGGATAAAGAGTTAAAAAATAAACAAAGCAAATTTTAAAACAGGCAAGTCCCCTGCTTGCATGGAACTAACATTCCAGGAAAGAAGACGATAAGTCTTGTGTGTGTGTGTGTGTGTGT
>NW_021703766.1:37293241-37305019 GCF_005190385.1 Monodon monoceros
TGTGTGTGTGTGTGTGTGTGTATTTATATATATATATATATATATATATATATATATATGATTACTAGAAACTAGGCAAGGTTTCATTACTGTTCTTAAACTCTAAGGAAATTCTACTATATGGTAAAATATGAACCAGATTTAAAAGTTATATAGGATTTATCCATGAGCCTTTTTCTTAAGACAGCACTGAACATGAGAAGCAAGGAATTGGTACTCTTTCCTAGTGGAAGACATCACTTCTACAGAGTTGCCAACACCAAGAAGCAAGGAGAGACCATGGGGAGGGCCATGCTCTGGAATACTAAGGTGTCAAAGACATCTGCCCAGGCTGAGAGCTGCAAGATGAAGGAGGTTTTAGCAGTGAGAATTTTGCTTCACCTTAAAGGAGGAATTGAGAGAAAATCACTGGACCAGTGAAAAGGTCCTACAGTATACAAGGAAGAAGACTGAAAGAAATGGCCTATTACTGAAATAAATTTGGCCCAAGGAGTCAGATTTTCTTTTTCTTAGAAGATATTGCATCGAAGAAACTAGAATATGCTATCTTGAAGAAGCAGCAGTCTGAGCATACAGCAAAGTCAAAACATAGTGGGAGTTTAGTGGAGAGTTGCCTAACTAACTGAATATATGAACAAATAAGTGACCAGTCTCAGAAGCTCTTCTCAAAGTTGATACCTCTTCAATTCTACTGTTTCTCTCCTCCTCTCTTTCCATGCCTCCTTTTCCCTCCTGATGTCCTTTAATTGCAGTGTTTCCTCAGTTCTCACCCCTAGGAGAGCATTCTAGCCCATTCTGGCTCCTAAGCTTGTTATCATGGCCTAAGAGATTCATACTTTGTGGCCCCTGGCTTCTCCCCTGGCTTCATCTGTCCCATCACACCTGTCTTGTTAGGACAGAGGTCACTTGCTCACTTCCTTCAGGCTTCTGCTCAAATGTCATCATATCAAGGAACAGCAAACCTCCTATAAAACCAGCACACACTACCTACCCACCTCAGTCCCTCTCAGTCCCTGTCTCTTTCCCCCTCTTCAAAGGACTTTTCACCATCATATGTTTCTAGTTTTGATTGTGTGTCTCCCTCCATCCGAAAGTATTTTTCCATGAGAGCAGGGACTTTGTTCTGTCACACTATAACTGGAGGTTCTAGAACAGTGCTCAGTAAAGTTTCTTACAGTTCTAGCCATTGAATGAGTAAGGTTTATACTCAATAAATATTTATTGAATAAATGAATGGAAGGTTAAAATAAAACAGATGGTTTTTATTGGTTAAAATAAAATGGAAGCAATATCAAAAAACTAAAGTCAGAAACTTTGCTGAGCTGAAGAAAGACTCTAATCCACTGATTGAAAATGTTTCCTGAACACCAGATAAAATGAGTGAGAAAAGGTCACTTCCTCAACCAGGGATGGCAAATGGGTACCCCCTCCAGGGCCAGCTTTTCTTGAGAGGTAGCAGGAATACGGGATATGACCTTTGTGAGAAAAGAGGCCCGTGGTCAGCTCAGTGCCTGGCAGGAAAACTGCAGGAAGGAGGGCTGCCATCGGCTGCATGTGTTATTCTGGACTTACCGGCATTTTGGAGTCTCAGGGAAAATTAAACTGTCCATAGCAACTAGACAGGAAAAATATCTGCCTTTGTCTGTTCGGGCTACCATAACAAAATGCCACAGATGGGGTGGGGGCTTAAACAACAGACATTTACTTCTCACAGTTCTGGAAACTAGAAGTCCAACATCAAAATGTCAGCATGGTAGGCTTCATCCTGAGGCCTCTTTTCTTGGTTTGCAAGCAGCCACCATCTGACTTTGTCCTCACATGACCTCTTTTTTGTGCACATGCAGAGAGAGAGATCTCTGGTGTCCTTTCTTATAATCCTATCATATCAGGGTCCCACTCTTGTGACCTCATTTAACATAAATTATTTTTATTTGCTAGAGGCTCCATTTCCAAATACAGTCACATTGGGGGGTTAGGGCTTCAATAGATGAATTTTGGGGTACACAAACATGCAGTTCATAACAGCCTATAAACATCTAGACATGCCAAAAAGTAGTTTTAAAGGAATGGAAATCTTTCTGACCTCAAATTTCTCTGCAACACTGAATGCCTATAGGCAATGAAACCCTGTCTTCAGAAAATAGAGAGAGAGGTAGCCGGCAGTTATGTCTGTGCAGAACAGATATGCAGTTTGAGGACTGAAGAAAGTTAAGCAAGACAAGCCTGTGGAAATCAGGAGAAATAATAGAGATTAAATCATAAACTAACAAATGTGAAAGTGGAAACATCAAGATACATCTCAGGTGGCTTCGGCTTTGGGTCGCGGCAGTGAGAACACCGAATCCTAGCTACTAAACCAACGGTCAGTGACAAGGTCCTGGCTCTATGGTTGTATGGCAGAAAAAGAATTCCCACAAAGATGGAAAGTAGTGAAACAAGTAAAGTATTTATTAGGAGAAAAAAAGAGTACGGTACGTGTGGATAGACACATGGGTGGGCTCAGAGAGTCACACCCTCGTGGCAGTTTGAATCACTTTTATAGGACATTTCTTCTGGGTTTCTTTCGGCCAATCATTTTAATTTGTCTGGTTCAAAGTATGTATTTGGTATAGCTCAGGGTCCTCCCCGTGTGCGTGTGCGTCTCTAAACCAAGATGGATTCTAGTGAAGAGGCCTATGGTAGATTTGACCACTTGGCATCACTCACCTTTTGACCTCCAAGGAGTCTTTCTGCACATGTGTAGTCAGGGAGGTCTTCTTACTTTGAGAATGAGGAATATGTGGTCTCTTATCTTCTATCTGGAAAGGACCCAGCTTCCTCTCTCTCTTTTTTTTTTTTAACATCTTTTTTGGAGTATAATTGCTTTGCAATGGTGTGTTAGTTTCTGCTTTATAACAAAGTGAATCATCTATACATATACATATATCCCCATATCTCCTCTCTCTTGTGTCTCCCTCCCACCTTCCCTATCCCACCCCTCTAGGTGGTCACAAAGCACTGAGCTGATCTCCCTGTGCTATGCGGCTGCTTCCCACTAGCTACCTATTTTACATTTGGTAGTGTATATATGTCCGTCTAGCCTCCTCTCTTAATTGTCCTGTTATTCTTGTCTCGGAGTATTGGTCCACAGGAACAAACTCAAACCATTTGCCTCAGGGGCCCATCTATCTCCTGTCTCAAAATTATTTAGTAAGTTTGAGAATTGACCCTTTGAAGAACCCAATAAAACATAAAATTTTAACAAATCTAATTAAGAAAAATAGAAATAAAGATATTGGAAATAAGAAAAGTGGCAGGGCTTCCCTGGTGGCGCAGTGGTTGGGAGTCCGCCTGCCAATGCAGGGGACATGGGTTCGTGCCCTATGCCGCGGAGCGGCTGGGCCCGTGAGCCATGGCTTCTGAGCCTGCGTGTCCGGAGGCTGTGCTCTGCAACGAGAGAGGCCACAACGGTGAGAGGCCCGCGTACCACACACACACAAAAATAATAATAACATATAGTGATAAAAGTAATTATAATTATAATATCAGGTGTGGTTATATGCTAATAAATCGCATCACATGTAAAAAGGTAATATTTAGTGAAAATAAGTTAGGAAAAATAGCTCAACAGGAAGTAACATTTTGGAACAGACCATAACTATGGAAGACATAAGAAAGTGCTGTCAACATACGGCCTTGGGAAGTGCTTGGGTGCTCTGTGGCTTTACTGGTGAATGTTTTCTGGACTTCATGGAACAGACAACTTCCATACTATAAAACCTATGCCAGAATATAGAAAAAAATAAAAGGTTACGCAATTTATTTTATGAGGAAGTTATGTTCACCAAATTTAACAAAAATAGCATGAAAAATTTATTCACCAGCACTTCCCAAAATATAATGGTGGGGAAGGTCTTCTACATTTGTAAGAAAGAGAGCAAAGGATGAATTTTTTTTTTTTTTTTTTTTGGCTGCGTTGGGTTTTGGCTGCTGCATGCGGGCTTTCTCTAGTCGCGGTGAGCAGGGGCTACTCTTCATTGCAATGCATGGGCTTCTCACTGCAGTGGCTTCTCTTGTTGCAGAGCATGGGCTCTAGGCACATGGGCTTCAGTAATTGTGGCACATGGGCTTAGTTGCTCTGCAGCATGTGGGATCTTCCCCGACCAGAGCTCGAACCCATGTCCCCTGCATTGGCAGGTGGATTCTTAACCACTGCATGACCAGGGAAGCCCCAAAGGATCATTTTTAACATATTAAAAAAATCCTCTAACAATTGGAAAAATATTATATAACCATGATAGAAAAGGACATTAAGAGATAACCTATATAAGAAACACAAATAAGCAATAAATACAGAAAATAAAAATGGCTCAAGCTCACTAGAAGGCAAAGAATTGAAAGTTAAAATCAGGATGTCATATTTTTTGCCTATTAAATTGGCAAAGATGTAATGGTTCTCTGCCATGGGCAAAACCAGGTACTGATAATGGAAATATAAATTGATGTTACTTTTTTGGAAAATGATGTGACATCATTTAGCAAGAGTTTTTTGTTTGTTTGTTTGGTTTTTTTTTTGAGTACACTGCAAATTTTTTTTCTTTTTTTTTTACATCTTTATTGGAGTATAATTGCTTTACAATGGTGTGTTAGTTTCTGCTTTATAACAAAGTGAATCAGTTAAACATATACATATGTTCCCATATCTCTTCCCTCTTACGTCTCCCTCCCTCCCACCCTCCCTATCCCACCACTCCAGGTGGTCACAAAGCACCAAGCTGATCTCCCTGTGCTGTGAGGCTGCTTCCCACTAGCTATCTACCTTACATTTAGTAGTGTATATATGTCCATGCCTCTCTCTCGCTTTGTCACAGCTTACCCTTCCCCCTCCCCATATCCTACATTCTCTAGTAGGTCTGTGTCTTTATTCTTGTCTTACCCCTAGGTTCTCCATGACATTTTCTTTTCTTAAATTCCATATATATGTGTTAGCATACGGTATTTGTCTTTCTCTTTCTGACCTACTTCACTCTGTATGACAGACTCTAGGTCTATCCACCTCATTACAAATAGCTCAATTTCGTTTCTTTTTATGGCTGAGTAATATTCCATTGTATATATGTGCCACATCTTCTCTATCCATTCAGCCGATGATGGGCACTTAGGTTGTTTCCATGTCCTGGCTATTGTAAATAGAGCTGCAATGAACATTTTGGTACATGACTCTTTTTGAATTATGGTTTTCTCAGGGTATATGCCCAGTAGTGGGATTGCTGGGTCATATGGTAGTTCTATTTGTAGTTTTTTAAGGAACCTCCATACTGTTCTCCATAGTGGCTGTACCAATTCACATTCCCACAAGCAGGGCAAAAGTGTTCCCTTTTCTGCACAGCCTCTCCAGCATTTATTGTTTCTAGATTTTTTGATGATGGCCATACTGACTGGTGTGAGATGATATCTCATTGTAGTTTTGATTTGCATTTCTCTAATGATAAAGAGTTTTAAATGTGTTCATACCCGCTTTGACCTAGTGAAGCCAAATCCAGCTTCTGTACCCTGACACCAAATTAAATTTCAGAGACAGAGTTTTGGGTGAAGTAGAAAAGAATAGCTTTATTGCTTTGCCATGCAAAGGGGGTCACAGTGGGCTAATGCCCTAAAAACTGTGTGTCCCAACCTGAAGGAGCTTTTAATAAATTTTATAGTAATGGTTCAACTCATGGACATTCTTCTGATTGGTTGGTAATGAGGTAAGTGGGAGTCAGCATTGTCAACCTTCTGGTTCCAGTGGGTCTGGGGTCTATGTGCTTGTGGGCAGCATACCATTAATTTCTCCCACCTGGTGGGGCTTTCAGTAGCTACAAAACAGCTCAAAGATATTGTTATGTGTATCCCTTGAGGGGGAACCAGGACCCTGCCCCAAGGCTGCATTATTGTTTTTTTTTTTAATTTATTTTTGCACTATTGTTTCTTGACTATTCCTCCTTTGTCTCCGCATCCCCACCCTTCTCTAATTAGCAACCGTTTGAACCTGACTGTTGGAACTCAGGGAAGGTCCTGTAGGCTGAATGAAGACTATTTCCTGTAATCAAGAAATAGGGGACACAGAAAGGGTTTTGTGCCCAGGAGCCCCACAGGGTACTGCTCAATATCACTAACAATTCCACTGCTAGGAATTTATTCTATAAATGATCAAAAATGAATAGAATATGTATAAAATAGATAACTGATAAGAACCTGCTGTATAAAAAATAAATAAAATTAAATTAAAAAAGAAGAACAGAAAATGTCAGTCTTTCCTTAGCACAGCTTGGGTTTTCCTACTAACTCATGGGCCTTCCCATCCTCCTGCTGACTCATCATCCTCTACTTGCTCTCTAAAGCTGGAGGACCCAGAATCAGGATGCAGGGCTACTTTTGTATTCACTCTCTCCCTAAGGAATCTATTACTCTTCCATAGTTTTAAAAGCCATCTACAGCCTGATAACTCCTAACTTAATGTACCATGTTCCAGCTTCTCCTCTGAGCTCCAGGCCTGTTTATCTGACTGCCTACTAATCATCTCTATTTGAATATTTAGTAAACATCTCCAACTTAAAAGTTTCCAAATCAAACTCCTGGTCCCTCTCCCCAAACTGTCTCTCCCATGTTCTATTTTGTCGGTAAATGGCACCACCATTTACCCAATTGTTTGGACCAAAGACCTACAGGTCCTCACTGAGTCCTGTAAGTCTACACTGCACTCCCTTCTAGGTAAATCCTGAATACAGCCACTCCTCACTCTTCCTGGTGAATTTAAGTTTCTTGCCATGTAGCGAAAGAATTCAGAGATGAAGCAGGGAGGTTAAGAAGGTAAAGTGAGAATTTATTTAAGCAAGAATATGCTCTCAGAGGGAGAGTGGGCAGTCAGGTGAGGAGGAGCTGCTGCCCCGGGTTTCTTAGGCAAGCAGATTAAGAGGGGTAAACAAATGAAGGGGTGGTATATTCACTGGGGAAGGAGGAGTTTCGGGGTCATATTCCCTGATTTTCATCCCAGCTCCATCTTCGCAAGGGGAGGAGGAATTTTTGTCCTTATTTAGCTTAGATCAGAAGTGTCATGACGTCGGTGTATAATGGGTACTTCTTATCTGTAAGGCTAATTTTATTGTAATGAGAGCATAATGAGCAACAGGTTACATTCGGATGTGGGAGACTCCCGTCTTTCCCCACCTTTTTTCATCTGTTTCCAGGACACTTATCATCCAAAACGTACGGTTTCCTGTCAGTCCGGAGGTTCCTGATTTTCTTTGTCTGCTCATGGACCCCCACCGTTTACAAGATGTGTGATTTCCTGCCACCTGTCCCCTGTCCCCATTTCTCTGCTCATATGTAGCTACCTGACTGCCGTCACATCACCAACTCTTTGTTACTACCCACATCCCATACATCAGCTCTCACCAGAAGCACTTCTCTAAGTTCCTATCTATCCTCTCTGCTTCTAATTGCAGCCTACTCTCCCCAACCACACCACTCCCTGCAGCCAGAGTGAGCTACTCAAAAGCACATCAGATCTCATGACTCCTGAGCTTCCTCCACACTTAGAATAAAATCAAAATTTGTTACACTGGCCCATAAGATCTTTATTATGTAGTATCTGAAGTATTATGTAGTATCACCTTACCAAGCTCCTCCCCTACCACACTTCCTCTGGTGCTTGCCACCCCACCCACACTATCCTCACTATTCTTTAAATGGCCCAAATCTCTTCCCACCTCAGGGCATTTGTACTTGCCTAGAACAATTGCCTCTTCTAGATTTAGCAAGATGTACTTCACCTCCAGGAGGACATTCCTGCCCCCTAGATCCAAATTGCTTCCCCTATTTCCATCACCCTCTAGTCCCTTACCCTATTTTAGTTTTCTTTATGACACTGATCACAACCTAAAATTATAAATTTTACGTTTTTATCATCTGTCACAGCTCGCTGAAGATGGGATCACATCAGATGACATCATCCTCATTGCTAGGCTCCAGTGCCTGACATGGACTAGGCAGCAATACTGGTTGAAAACAATCAACAGTAGTGAAAACCAAAAGCTACCTTAATGTCCAAAAATAGTCCAATTTTTTAAAAATATAAAAATCACCATTGTCATTAAAATCATGTTCTCAGAAAAAGTTTGAAGAGAAGGAAAATGTTCACTGTTATACAAATAATGTGAAATGGAAAACAAGATGCAAAATTATACATTTTGGTGATTTCAATTTTGTGAAATAAAAACAAAGAAATGTTCTAAAATGGTAACAACTGTTATATCCATGCAACGGAATAACATGAGTTTTTATTCTATTATTTATACTTCTGAATTTTTCAAATTTTATTAAAAGAAATTTGCATTGGTATATATTTTTAATTATATGCTATAAATTAACAAAGAAAAGGACTCCTGCCAGAGATGTGTTTTAGACAAGGAGCCATTTAAACTACACCCTAAAGCCCAGGGGAACTGTGGGAACTGGTCTACTGACTGCCCAACTGTTGGCCAGGAGGGAGGTTAGGTCTCTTGGACTAAGAGATGGGGAGTGAAGAAAGGGGAGCATTGGCTCTGGCATGAGGAGCTGTCTAGTATTCTCAATAGGGATCATAGCCTTTAAAGACTGGATTGTATTTTCAAATTGCCAACTAGAACAGGAAATACATGGGTGCTTAACAAATGAATGTGTGAATGAAAGATTAACAGGTGAATTTACTCTAGCTTGTAATTAAGAACAATCCAGAAAACAAGCAGTAGTAGAAACTTTGGGCTCTTCACAACCAGCATTTGCACAAATGCATCCTCATCCACTGTACACAGAGGGGCAACAAATGACTCTCACCTTTGCTGAAAGGTGAAAACAGCATGAGCCTAGTCTTGAAAACATGGAGGACTTTTGTGCCAGGTAAGCACCTTTAGTAGGAGGGGAAGAGGAAGAGGAGGAGGAGGAGAAAGAGAAAGAGAAGAAGAAGGGGAGTTGGAGGGGGGAAAGAGGAAGATGGGGAGGAGAGGAAGGAGAGGGAAGAGGATGAGAGGATGGATTTGGGGGATGAAGGCTAGATACTTATGAGGTGTATGGTATCCCCCACCCCATTTTGCAAATGAGAACTGAGGCTCTGGAGAGGAAAGAGGAGTGATGTAGCTTCATGGGCCACAGCCAGCATCTGAAGCTCCACCAGCCCACAGGTGTGCAGAGGAAGATGAAGATGAAGCACCTGCTGGGGACAGGAAGAGCCAATAAAGGTCAAGAACATTTCTAGAGCTGATCAGACAGGGAAGGGCTGGAAAGGTCACAGCCTAACAACATACTATGCATCTGTGCAGCCCTACAGACTTCAGGTAGTTTTGTCTCTGCATAGATGGATGACACTTCTGGTTTCCAGATCTTGCTTCAGCCTTTGCCCATGCATTGCCACAGAAACTCACCATTTGGAAGGTGCTCTCTGCAGACAGCTAAATGTCATTATCCCCAAACACCAAGCTGGCCAGCTGAGCTTGCTGTTTTGATGAAACGCTGTTTGACAGAAAAACAGGTCACCCCCAGGGGTACGTACAGAAGGATAAGGCTCATGAATACGCATAAAGTCCTCTTTCTAGAGACATTGCTACCATTATTGGAACAGAACAGGCTGAGTGGGAAGGCAACTCATCCACAATTACTTCTGCCTCCCTGTAGGAATTTGTGAAGGTTAAGATAATTTCCTGTATCCCCAGGACCTGGTCCTCAGCACTAGCAGGACCCATGAGGCCCTCTGGACTTGCTCATGTCCCTCACCCCATCCCACCTTGGTCAAAGCAGGAAATAGAGCCCAGAGAGGGGAAGCAGCTTGCCTGAGGTCACACAGAAGTTCCTGCAAGGCCAGGGCCTCCACCTCTAGACTAGGTGGCTCCCACATTGCAGGTCCCTGGAAGAACACAAAAGTAGACTGACCAAGTATAATCCGACCAAGAGCAAGCCCTCAGCACAGCTTAGCAGGCATTCAGAATCCCTACAGGGGATGGTCTCTCTAGCTCCCACTAGGGCTGGGTTGGGGGAGCTGCTGTGCAAGGCAGAGCTAGGCAGGGGAACCCCACAGAGAAAGCTTTGATGGGATTTCCCTTTGACACCTGCCTCCACCCCTTCAGTGCCCAGCCCCTTCAGGGCGTCTGCAATTTCTTTCCGTAAAAAGGGTGAGGTCTGACCAACACAATCATGCTAAGGTATGAGTGTGTGTCATCCTTCCCAGGTTAACTATGTCTTTTAAGCAGAATAGACTAGAGATGTCAAGGGGCAAAGCAAGAATAATGGGATAGGGATCAGGCATTCCACAGACGACACAGACTACACCACTAATCCATCAGAGAGTGACCCTGCCCAAAGCCCTATGAAGCCATGGTGACAGCTGCAGTCCTTCGATCTGACTCCTCATGCAACCTCCATATCTCAGTGAAAAGAAGCAAGGCAGGGGGGCCCCCAAGTCAAGGTGGGCAGTTAGACATTTCCAAAGAAGTTCAAGCATGCTCAGACAGTGGGGTCCAGGTGACATCAGCATCCACTGCCCTGTGCTCCGAAGTGTGTGGAGAGTGAGTACTGGGCAGGGCTGGGCCAGCTGTCAGGTACTCGCTTGTCATACTTCTCACACTGAAGAGGCAGGGGAGAGTGATTCCTTTGAAGGGCTAGGCAGATATGAGGTTGCTGGAAGTGGCAAGCCCCATTTCATCCTGCTTTTGAAGGGGTCTGAGATAGATGGCTGGCTGAAAGGTTAAGTTGTACTGAGCATCAGGGCCACTCTTCTGCAGAGGCTGCTGTGAAGTGGAAACCCAAGCTCACTGGAGCAAACCGCACTCTGCAAGCCCAAGACTGGGCGACCACCCCCCACCCCACTCTTGGAGGTTATAGGCATTTAGAGACCAGAGGGAACATGTTACTAACACTTACATCAACCTGTTTGACACCATGGCACCTACAGACCTAAGAGTGAACCACTAGGCCTGCCCCTTTGGACAATTTGTCAACTCTCTAAGCCTCAGTTTCCTCCTCTGTGAAATGGAGGTTAAGAATAGCTACATCACAGGGTTGTTGAAGGGATTAAATGCGATAATGACACAAACAGTCTCTTAGAGAACATTCTGTGAGCGGGCAGTTCTTTGTGGCAGTTATTGTGGTTCTGGTTGCTATTGTTGTGCTAGGCACTCGGCATACAAAGATGAAAAGTATTCAAGAAACCTGGAGGCTTTTGGAGGAGAGACACCTCCAGATAAATACCATGAAATAGCATGGTGGTTAGAGTGAAAGGATCATGAAGGTGCAGCAGAAACACAAAGAGGGGAGCTCTCCAAAGGAGGTGGCTTCTGCACAGCCCTCAGGATAGATAAGATTTCCATGAGGACAAATGAAAAGGGCATTTCAGATCCTGGAAACATGATGGGCCAATGCACAGAGCTCCTTGACCTGCAGCCCCCTACACATTTGTCACATATGAGTCTGGCATCTTCAGCCAGGGCACAGAGAGCAAGTCAGACAGACAAAACAATCATCTCAGCATACAGTTGGGTCATAAGGTTCTCCAAGACAGTCTCAAGAAGCCTGAGGAGTCTTCCTGAACAGATGACCCCTAAGATGAAGGCTAGAGGAAATGTAGGTGTCAACCACGTAAGTATATGAAGATGAGGAAAGGGAAGTAGATGAATTTCTAAGTGATTTAAAATATGCAATGAATCTCTCACCCGAGAGCTGCATGTAGAACTGGACAGGCAGCAGCAGCTCAGTAAGTTGGCGATGCCTGATCTTCTTTGGACATCTGCTAAG